>NC_084615.1:79596028-79866028 GCF_033978795.1 Nerophis ophidion
CAGTTCCAATCCCAAGTGGACGGATTTCCGGCGTAGCTCTGAATGCGGGCAAACGGCCAAATGTGCAGAGTCGGCATGCACCGGCAATATCTCACCATGTGGTTGGGGATGAAAAAGGTCACGTTGCTGTAACGCGGCCAATTTAACATCAGTAAAGTGCGAGGCGGATCACAAAAATGACCATAAAAAAACATATTTTTCTCGTCTCCTCACAACTGAGATGGTGTGGCCACCGAGGGGAAAAGAATATCAATGTGGTGCCAATCGACATTGACGGCAGCGCCGATGCCAACTAAATCCATACTGAAAGAAGAAAATGTTCAATATGTTGACATGGCTCAATATAAATCATAACAAGAGATGATACGGTATTCATTTTACTCTGATATCACCATTACGCCAAATAACCAGTTAAAGGCCTACTGAAATGAGATGTTCTTATTTAAACGGGGATAGCAGCTCCATTCTATGTGTCATACTTCATCATTTCCCCATATTGCCATATTTTTGCTGAAAGGATTTAGTAGAGAACATCCACGATAAAGTTTGAAACTTTTGCTCGCCTTTCCGGAAGTAGCAGACGATGTGCGCGTGACATCACGAGTTGTGGAGCTCCTCACATCTGAACATTGTTTACAATCATGGCCACCAGCAGCGGGGGCGATTCAGACCGAGTAAGCGACGATTTCCCCATTAATTTGAGCGAGGTTGAAAGATTCGTGGATGAGGAAAGTGAGAGTGAAGCACTAAAAAAAAAAAAATGCGACGGCAGTGGCAGCGATTCAGATGTTATTAGACACATTTACTAGGATCATTCTGGAAAATCCCTTATCTGCTTATTGTGTTACTAGTGTTTTAGTGAGATTACAAAGTCATACCTGAAAGTTGGAGGGGTGTGGTGACCTCCAGTGTCTCTGATGGAAGCCATGGAGGAGCCAAGAAAGTCCCAGTTGCCTCTTTGACAGCTGCAGGAGGACACAAGCTCCGCTCATTTCTTTCGGTAAGAGCCGACTTATTACCACAATTTTCTCACCGAAACCTGCCTGTTGACATGTGGTAGAGAAACATGTTTGCTTGACCGCTCTGTTCCATATTAAAGCTTCACAACAAACAAAGAAACACCGGCTGTGTTTTGTTTGCTAAAGGCAGCTGCAATCCACCGCTTTCCACCAACAGCATTCTTCTTTGACGTCTCCATTATTAATTGAACATATTGCAAAAGATTCAGCAACACAGATGTCCAAGATACTGTGTAATTATGCGATTAAAGCAGACGACTGTTAGCCGTGAGTGGTGCTGGGATAAAATGTCCGCTCCAACAAATAACGTCACAAGCACGCATCAACATAAGCGTCATCATTCCACAACATTTTCAATACGACACATCGCGGGAAATTTAAAATTGTAATTTAGTAAACTAAAAAGGCCGTATTGGCATGTGTTGCAACGTTAATATTTCATCATTGATATATAAACTATCAGACTGTGTGGTCGCTAGTAGTGGCTTTCAGTAGGCCTTTAATGAAAAACAAAACCCAAAACCAGTCAAATGAATAGACTACAAAGACAAGATATAAAAGTTGAAACTAAAGAACTTTTCTATTTTTTGCATATATTAGCTCATTTGGAATTTGATGCCTGCAATATATTTCTAAAAAGCTGGCACGAGTGGCAAAAAAGACTGAGAAAAATTAGGAATTCTTATCCCACAGGTGAACAGGCTGCGAACGACTTTCCCTGTCGCCGCTCGGGTTCCACTGACCCCCCAGGAAGGACATCTCTCTAGCAGGTTTGACTCTCGTGTATTTTTCAATAAAGAAGATTTCTTGTGCCGTCGCCCCTCCCTTTCCTCGTCTCTCGCGTCTTGCTTCCTGTTGTTCTCCAGCCACTGCTGCGGATTCTCCAACTCATTCTGCCCTGATCTCTCCTCCTTCTTCCCTTTTATAAAGTTTGAGGCTATAAGTCAATTGTGTGCCGGTGCGCGATCCATGCACCTGAATCAGATTGCGGCGTTGCTCCCAGCACGCCCCGCCTCTCTGTTCCGCCGCATTCTCTGCCTCCTTGCCGCCATCTTGGGCATGGCTCCAGCATGCCCTGCCCCACTGCTCGTTCGCCAGCTCCTCCTTTCTACACAGGCTAATTGGGAACAGGTGGGTGCCATGATTTGGTATAAAAGCAGCTTCCTTGAAATGCTCAGTCATTCACAAACAAGGATGGGGCGAGGATCACCACTTTGTAAACAAATGCGTGTGCAAATTGTTTAAGAACAACATTTCTCAACCAGCTATTGCAAGGAATTTAAGGATTTCACCATCTACGGTCCATAATATCATCAAAAGGTTTAAGGAATCGGGAGAAATCACTGCACGTAAGCAGCAAGGCTGAAAACCAACATTGAATGCCCATGACCTTGGATCCCTCATCAAAAAAGCGATATAAGTGTGTAAATGATATCACCACAAGGGCTCAGGAACACTTCTGTCAGGGTTATTTGTTGACAAACCCCATGATGCAGAGAAGGAGGCAGGCATTAAATGGGAAAACATGATTTAATTTAAATAATAGAACAAGAACAAACAAAAAGCACACACGTGGGCGGAATAACAAACTAAGGGAGCTAGCACTGGAAGCTAGAAAACAAAAAGGAACTTTAGCATGAAAGCTAGTGGATAGCAAACAGAAAAACTGGAAATAACTAATGGCTAACAAAAACAGCTTACCGCTACGGCGACCAGGACAAAATGTAGCATGACACGTAATAGCTGAAAAGAATCACATCGACACGACAAGTGCAACATATGGCAACGACAAGTCCGAATGACAATACAATGATCCAGCCCTGACTGGAGGAACAAAGCAGGTAAAATAGAAGCTGGCTGATTGACATCAGGTGTGACCAGATGCTAATCAGCCGCAGCTGAGTGAAAACAGGACGCAGGGAGACAAACAGGAAGCTGAACCAAAATAAGAGCACTAGACAGGAACTAAGGACAGGAAATACTAAACTCACAGAGGAGAAGCTAAAGCAGAAAAAAAATGGTCAGTGGCAACTCTGACAACTTCAGAAAACCACCGTCAGTATCTACAGTTTGTCACTTCTTCTGTAAGTGCAAGTTAAAACTCTATTATGCAAAGCGAAAGCCATTTATCAACAACACCCGGAAATGCCTCCAGCTTCGCTGGGTCCGAGGGCATCTAAGATGGACTGATGTAAAGTGTAAAAGTGTTTTGTGGTCTGACGAGTCCACATTTAAAATTGTTTTTGGAAACTGTGGACGTCGTGTCCTCCGGAACAAATAGGAAAAGAACCATTCGGATTTTTATAGGCGTAAAGTTCCAAAACCAGCATGTGTGATGGTATGGGGGTGTATTAGTGCCCAAGACATGGGTAACTTACACATGTGTGATGGTATGGGGGTGTATTAGTGCCCAAGGCATGGGTAACTTACACATGTGTGATGGTATGGGGGTGTATTAGTGAACAAGACATGGGTAACTTACACATGTGTGATGGTATGGGGGTGTATTAGTGAACAAGACATGGGTAACTTACACATGTGTGATGGTATGGGGGTGTATTAGTGAACAAGACATGGGTAACTTACACATGTGTGATGGTATGGGGGTGTATTAGTGAACAAGACATGGGTAACTTACACATGTGTGATGGTATGGGGGTGTATTAGTGAACAAGACATGGGTAACTTACACATGTGTGATGGTATGGGGGTGTATTAGTGAACAAGACATGGGTAACTTACACATGTGTGATGGTATGGGGGTGTATTAGTGCCCAAGGCATGGGTAACTTACACATGTGTGATGGTATGGGGGTGTATTAGTGAACAAGACATGGGTAACTTACACATGTGTGATGGTATGGGGGTGTATTAGTGAACAAGACATGACTAACTTACACATGTGTGATGGTATGGGGGTGTATTAGTGCCCAAGGCATGGGTAACTTACACATCTGTGAAGGCACCATTAATGCTGAAAGGTACATACAGCTTTTGGAACAACATATGTTGCCATCCAAGCGACGTTATCATGGACGCCCCTGCTTATTTCAGCAAGCCACGTGTTACAACAGTGCGGCTGAGTAGTAAAAGAGTGCAGGTACTAGACTGGCCTGCTTGTAGTCCAGACCTGTCTCCCATTGAAAATCTGTGAGAAACCCTGGACAGTTGAACAACTTAAGCTGTACATCAAGCAAGAATGGGAAAGAATTCCACATGAAAAGCTTAAAAAATTAGTCTCCTCAGTTCCCAAACATATACTGACTGTTTTTAAAAGAAAAGGTGATGTAACACAGTGGTAAAAAGGCCCCTGTGACAACTTTTGTGCTATGTTTTGCAGCCATTGAATTCTAAGTTAATGATGTTAACTTAAGTATCTTGTCTTTGCAGTTTATTCAATTGAATATAAGTTGAAAAGGTTTTGTTAATCATTGTATTCTGTTTTTATTTATGAATTACACAACGTGCCAACTTCACTGGTTTTGGGTTTTGTACCTCTGCCTTTTTCGTATTGAATACTTAGGCCTACTACGCTACTGTATTTTAATTTTGGTCATCATTGTGGTACTTTGTAAACACTCTTCTAGGGGGCCACATTAAGTTGAAAGTTAAAGTAGCAATGATTGTCACACACACACTAGGTGTGGTGAAATTATTCTCTGCATTTGAGCCATCACCCTTGATCCCCCCTGGGAGGTGAGAAGAGCAGTGAGCAGCAGCGGTGGCCACGCCCGGGAATCATTTTTGGTGATTTAACCCCCAATTCCAAGCCTTGATGCTGAGTGCCAAGCAGGGAGGTAATGGCTCCCATTTTTATAGTCTTTGGTATGACTCGGCCGGGGTTTGAACTCACAACCTACTGATCTCAGGTAATATCACCTTCCATGGCTTTTAACTTGGTGAAAGAAGTGGAGTCCGGGAATCAAAGGAGGCAGAAAAAAAGAGTGTTCAAAGCATGGCCGGAGCTCATATTTAGATGGCACATTTGCATAATGACTTAATTTCTTGTCAGGGCCGCCGATGAAATATTGCTCTGCTGTTAGCGTAAGCGAAAGGCAGAGCCAGTCATGATTATTAAAGACGGCCACGTGACTTGACAACTTTCCTTCCCGGAAAAGTCAAAGGTGTGAAAGTGTTTTATGGTCGCTTAAAGAAAAAAGTTTATTAGCACCGCACCTTTGATCCTTCTAAAAATATATATTTAATGAAAAAGTTGTCAATAATTACATTTTCACCACTCAATCAGTGCATGAATAAAAAGTGGAGACTTCAATGATTTGCATAATGAGAGTTTGTCATGTGTAAATGCATTTTTAATAGCCAGGTCCGATAGTGGCTTTTTGGCCCATATCTGATATCGTCCAACTCTTAACTACCGGTTCCAATATCAGCCGATACCGATATATACAGTCGTGGAATTAAAAGATTATTATGCCTAATTTTGTTGTGATGCCCCGCTGGATGCATTAAACAAAACAAAACATTAAACAAGGTTTTCCAAAATAAATCAACTCAAGTTATGGAAAAAAATGCCAACATGGCACTGCCATATTTATTATTGAAGTCACAAAGTGCAGCAGTTTTGAATTTGAGACATGCTCTCCCTGAGAGAGCATGAGGAGATTGAGGTGGGCGGGATTGTATATATTATAGCGTCATGGAAGAGTTAGTGCTGCAAGGGTTTCTGGGTATTTGTTCCGTTGTGTTACGATGTGGATGTTGTCCCGAAATGTGTTTGTCATTCTTGTTTGGTGTGGGTTCACAGTGCGGCGCATATTTGGAACAGTGTTAAAGATGTTTATACGGCCACCCTCAGTGTGACCTGTATGGCTGTTGACCAAGTATGCCTTGCATTCAGTTGTGTGTGTGAAAAGCCGTAGATATTATGTGACTGGGTCAATACGTAAGGGAAGTGCCTTTAAGGTTAGATGGCGCTCTGTGCCTCTCCCTAGTTCCGTTTACACAGCAGCTTTTTGAAAAGTCATGAATTTTACATTTGAAACGGATAATGATCATTTCTGATATTACATTTTAATATGTGTTGTTGATAAATGGCTTTCGCTTTGCATAGTAGAGTTTCAACTGGCACTTACAGATGTAGCGACCAACTGTTGTTACTGAAGTGTTCCTGAGCTCATGTGGTGATATCCTTTACACACTGATGTCGGTTTTTGATGCAGGACCACCTGAGGGATTCGAGGTCACAGGGTTTTAAGGTTAAGTGCAAGGATTTCTCCCGATTCTCTGACCTTAGATCAGGGGTAGGGAACCTATGGCTCTAGAGCCAGATGTGACTCTTTTGATGACTGCATCTGGCTCTCAGATAAATCTTAGCTGACATTGCTTAACACCATAATTATGAATAATTCCGCTGGAATTCACAGTGCTAAAAATAAGGTTCAAAATATAAAACATTCTCATGCATTTAAATCCATCCATCCGTTTTCTACCGCACCTGTTCAAGAAGTCGCATTCATGGTAAGAAGTATTTTATGTCACGATGGGGGGGTTGCAGCTTGCTGGGGGGTCGTTCTCCCAGTTAGGCAGACGGACTACTCGGGACATGGCATTTAGGTAAAGGCATGACTTAATTTAAACTAAAAAAAGATACAAACAAAAATTGCTCACAGCGGAGGCACAACTTGGGCTAAGGAACAAAGCTAACGCATAAACAGACTAAGAACATAAATCAAACAAAACTTACTTGGCATGGCATGGAGCACGAAACTATGGCAAGGCATGAAACAAGTCAGCACAGGGCGACTGACTGGCAAAGACAAGCTTAAATACTGCCTCTGATTAGTGTTCGGGAAGTAGGTGAGCGGGCATTTTGTCCACCAGAGACAGGTGGACAAAATGAGTAACCAAGGAAACCAGACAAGGGAGTGGAAAAAAACAGGAACTTAAAGAGTCCAAAGGACAAACAGCACATGGCCAAACAAAAACATGATCAACAGACATGACATTTGATTTATTATTGGTTAGCTTCAGAATAACAATGTTATTAAAAAGAGACTTATTAGACTCTAAAAATGTTGGTCTTTGTTAAAAATGCACACATTTAGTTGTATTCAGTGTTAAAAAATATGATATGGCTCTCACGGAAATACATTTTGAAATATTTGGCTTTCATGGCTCTCTCAGCCAAAAAGGTTCCCGACTGTCTTAGATGTTGAAATCCCTAAATTCCTTGTAATAGCAGGCTGAGAAATGTTGTGCCTAAACTGTTCGACAATTTGCCCACGCATTTGTTCACAAAGTGGTGACCCTCGCCTCATACTTGTTTGTGAATGACTGAGCATTTCATGGAAACTGCTTTTACACCCAATCATGGCACCCACCTGTTCCCGATAACCCTGTTCACCTGTGGGATGCTCCAAATAAGTGTTTGATGAGTATTCCTCAACTTCCTCAGTCTTTTTTGCCACAAGTGCCAGCTTTTTTTAAACATGTTGCAGGAAGCTAATTCCAAATGAGCTAATATCTGCAAAAAATAACGTTTTCCAGTTCGAACGTTAATTATCTTGTCCTTGCAGTTTATTCAATTGAATACAGGTTGAAAAGTATTTGCAAATTATCCATCCATCCATCCATCCATTTTCTACCGCTTATGCAAATTACTGTATTTTATTTTTTATTCACCATTTACACAAGGTGTCAACTTCACTGGTTTTGGGTTTTGTTTATTAACAAGAACCAACTAAACCCCAAGCAAGGAAAGACTGGCAGTAGGGAGAAACCATGACCATAGTCCAGGTGCTGCAGGTGCTGGGACCATCACTTACCTTTGTTCACTCTTAAAAAGTAAGGTCTATTTCAGGCAATAAATCCACCAGCCCAAAAGTAGGTAAATCCACCATAATAGCATCACCTCCCCAGCTTTTCTAATCCTACACGACACACGACTCCTATTGCTTCTTTTTTAAGCTTAGAGGGCTAAAACATGTATTTACTCAAGACATGAAAAGTAGGATCGCATTCCCAAATGACTCTGAAAATGTGGAGGCCGTTCCACTAATACAACGGTATTACTAGGGTATTACCGTAGTACTACCATGGTATTACCACAGTGAATGAGGTATTACCATAGTACTACCATGGTATTACCACAGTGAATGAAGTATTACAATAGTACTACCATGGTATTACCACTGTGAATGAAGTATTACCATAGTACTAACATGGTATTACCACAGTGAATGAAGTATTACCATAGTACTACCATGGTATTACCACTGTGAATGAAGTATTACCATAGTACTAACATGGTATTACCACAGTGAATGAAGTATTACCATAGTACTACCATGGTATTACCACAGTGAATGAAGTATTACCATAGTACTACAATGGTATTACCACAGTGAATGAAGTATTACCATAGTACTACCATGGTAGCACCACAGTGAATGAAGTATTACCATAGTACTACCATGGTAGTACCACAGTGAATGAAGTATTACCATAGTACTACCATGGTAGTACCACAGTGAATGAAGTATTACCATAGTACTACCATGGTATTACCACAGTGAATGAAGTATTACCATAGTACTACCATGGTAGTACCACAGTGAATGAAGTATTACCATAGTACTACCATGGTATTACCACAGTGAATGAAGTATTACCATAGTACTACCATGGTATTACCACAGTGAATGAAGTATTACCATAGTACTACCATGGTATTACCACAGTGAATGAAGTATTACAATAGTACTACCATGGTAGTACCACAGTGAATGAAGTATTACCATAGTACTAGCATGGTAGTACCACAGTGAATGAAGTATTACCATAGTACTAGCATGGTATTACCACAGTGAATGAAGTATTACCATAGTACTAGCATGGTAGTACCACAGTGAATGAAGTATTACCATAGTACTACCATGGTAGTACCACAGTGAATGAAGTATTACCATAGTACTAGCATGGTATTACCACAGTGAATGAAGTATTACCATAGTACTACCATGGTAGTACCACAGTGAATGAAGTATTACCATAGTACTACCATGGTATTACCACAGTGAATGAAGTATTACCATAGTACTACCATGGTATTACCACAGTGAATGAAGTATTACCATAGTACTACCATGGTATTACCACAGTGAATGAAGTATTACCATAGTACTACAATGGTATTACCACAGTGAATGAAGTATTACCATAGTACTACCATGGTAGCACCACAGTGAATGAAGTATTACCATAGTACTACCATGGTAGTACCACAGTGAATGAAGTATTACCATAGTACTACCATGGTATTACCACAGTGAATGAAGTATTACCATAGTACTACCATGGTATTACCACAGTGAATGAAGTATTACCATAGTACTACCATGGTAGTACCACAGTGAATGAAGTATTACCATAGTACTACCATGGTATTACCACAGTGAATGAAGTATTACCATAGTACTACCATGGTATTACCACAGTGAATGAAGTATTACCATAGTACTACCATGGTATTACCACAGTGAATGAAGTATTACAATAGTACTACCATGGTAGTACCACAGTGAATGAAGTATTACCATAGTACTACCATGGTAGTACCACAGTGAATGAAGTATTACCATAGTACTAGCATGGTATTACCACAGTGAATGAAGTATTACCATAGTACTACCATGGTAGTACCACAGTGAATGAAGTATTACCATAGTACTACCATGGTATTACCACAGTGAATGAAGTATTACCATAGTACTACCATGGTATTACCACAGTGAATGAAGTATTACCATAGTACTACCATGGTATTACCACAGTGAATGAAGTATTACCATAGTACTACCATGGTATTACCACAGTGAATGAAGTATTACCATAGTACTACCATGGTATTACCACAGTGAATGAAGTATTACCATAGTACTACCATGGTATTACCACAGTGAATGAAGTATTACCATAGTACTACCTTGGTATTACCACAGTGAATGAAGTATTACCATAGTACTAGCATGGTATTACCACAGTGAATGAAGTATTACCATAGTACTAGCATGGTATTACCACAGTGAATGAAGTATTACCACAGTACTACCATGGTAGTACCACAGTGAATGAAGTATTACCACAATACTAACATGGTAGTACCACAGTGAATGAAGTATTACCATAGTACTACCATGGTATTACCACAGTGAATGAAGTATTACCATAGTACTAGCATGGTATTACCACAGTGAATGAAGTATTACCATAGTACTAGCATGGTATTACCACAGTGAATGAAGTATTACCATAGTACTACCATGGTATTACCACAGTGAATGAAGTATTACCATAGTACTACCATGGTAGTACCACAGTGAATGAAGTATTACCATAGTACTACCATGGTAGTACCACAGTGAATGAAGTATTACCATAGTACTAGCATGGTATTACCACAGTGAATGAAGTATTACCATAGTACTACCATGGTAGTACCACAGTGAATGAAGTATTACCATAGTACTACCATGGTATTACCACAGTGAATGAAGTATTACCATAGTACTACCATGGTATTACCACAGTGAATGAAGTATTACCATAGTACTACCATGGTATTACCACAGTGAATGAAGTATTACCATAGTACTACCATGGTATTACCACAGTGAATGAAGTATTACCATAGTACTACCATGGTAGTACCACAGTGAATGAAGTATTACCATAGTACTACCATGGTAGTACCACAGTGAATGAAGTATTACCATAGTACTAACATGGTATTACCACAGTGAATGAAGTATTACCATAGTACTAACATGGTATTACCACAGTGAATGAAGTATTACCATAGTACTAGCATGGTATTACCACAGTGAATGAAGTATTACCATAGTACTACCATGGTATTACCACAGTGAATGAAGTATTACCATAGTACTACCATGGTATTACCACAGTGAATGAAGTATTACCATAGTACTACCATGGTAGTACCACAGTGAATGAAGTATTACCATAGTACTACCATGGTAGTACCACAGTGAATGAAGTATTACCATAGTACTACCATGGTAGTACCACAGTGAATGAAGTATTACCATAGTACTACCATGGTAGTACCACAGTGAATGAAGTATTACCATAGTACTAGCATGGTATTACCACAGTGAATGAAGTATTACTATAGTACTACCATGGTATTACCACAGTGAATGAAGTATTACCATAGTACTACCATGGTATTACCACAGTGAATGAAGTATTACCATAGTACTAGCATGGTATTACCACAGTGAATGAAGTATTACCATAGTACTACCATGGTATTACCACAGTGAATGAAGTATTACCATAGTACTAGCATGGTATTACCACAGTGAATGAAGTATTACCATAGTACTACCATGGTATTACCACAGTGAATGAAGTATTACCATAGTACTACCATGGTATTACCACAGTGAATGAAGTATTACCATAGTACTACCATAGTATTACCACAGTGAATGAAGTATTACCATAGTACTAACATGGTAGTACCACAGTGAATGAAGTATTACCATAGTACTACCATGGTATTACCACAGTGAATGAAGTATTACCATAGTACTACCATGGTATTACCACAGTGAATGAAGTATTACCATAGTACTACCATGGTATTACCACAGTGAATGAAGTATTACCATAGTACTAGCATGGTATTACCACAGTGAATGAAGTATTACCATAGTACTAACATGGTAGTACCACAGTGAATGAAGTATTACCATAGTACTACCATGGTATTACCACAGTGAATGAAGTATTACCATAGTACTACCATGGTATTACCACAGTGAATGAAGTATTACCATAGTACTACCATGGTATTACCACAGTGAATGAAGTATTACCATAGTACTACCATGGTATTACCACAGTGAATGAAGTATTACCATAGTACTACCATGGTATTACCACAGTGAATGAAGTATTACCATAGTACTACCATGGTATTACCACAGTGAATGAAGTATTACCATAGTACTACCATGGTATTACCACAGTGAATGAAGTATTACCATAGTACTAACATGGTAGTACCACAGTGAATGAAGTATTACCATAGTACTACCATGGTATTACCACAGTGAATGAAGTATTACCATAGTACTACCATGGTATTACCACAGTGAATGAAGTATTACCATAGTACTACCATGGTATTACCACAGTGAATGAAGTATTACCATAGTACTACCATGGTATTACCACAGTGAATGAAGTATTACCATAGTACTAACATGGTAGTACCACAGTGAATGAAGTATTACCATAGTACTACCATGGTATTACCACAGTGAATGAAGTATTACCATAGTACTACCATGGTATTACCACAGTGAATGAAGTATTACCATAGTACTACCATGGTATTACCACAGTGAATGAAGTATTACCATAGTACTACCATGGTATTACCACAGTGAATGAAGTATTACCATAGTACTACCATGGTATTACCACAGTGAATGAAGTATTACCATAGTACTACCATGGTATTACCACAGTGAATGAAGTATTACCATAGTACTACCATGGTATTACCACAGTGAATGAAGTATTACCATAGTACTACCATGGTATTACCACAGTGAATGAAGTATTACCATAGTACTAGCATGGTATTACCACAGTGAATGAAGTATTACCATAGTACTAACATGGTAGTACCACAGTGAATGAAGTATTACCATAGTACTACCATGGTATTACCACAGTGAATGAAGTATTACCATAGTACTACCATGGTATTACCACAGTGAATGAAGTATTACCATAGTACTACCATGGTATTACCACAGTGAATGAAGTATTACCATAGTACTACCATGGTATTACCACAGTGAATGAAGTATTACCATAGTACTACCATGGTATTACCACAGTGAATGAAGTATTACCATAGTACTACCATGGTATTACCACAGTGAATGAAGTATTACCATAGTACTACCATGGTATTACCACAGTGAATGAAGTATTACCATAGTACTACCATGGTATTACCACAGTGAATGAAGTATTACCATAGTACTACCATGGTAGTACCACAGTGAATGAAGTATTACAATAGTACTACCATGGTATTACCACTGTGAATGAAGTATTACCATAGTACTAGCATGGTAGTACCACAGTGAATGAAGTATTACCATAGTACTAGCATGGTATTACCACAGTGAATGAAGTATTACCATAGTACTACCATGGTATTACCACAGTGAATGAAGTATTACCATAGTACTACCATGGTATTACCACAGTGAATGAAGTATTACCATAGTACTACCATGGTATTACCACAGTGAATGAAGTATTACCATAGTACTAGCATGGTATTACCACAGTGAATGAAGTATTACCATAGTACTAACATGGTAGTACCACAGTGAATGAAGTATTACCATAGTACTACCATGGTATTACCACAGTGAATGAAGTATTACCATAGTACTACCATGGTATTACCACAGTGAATGAAGTATTACCATAGTACTACCATGGTATTACCACAGTGAATGAAGTATTACCATAGTACTACCATGGTATTACCACAGTGAATGAAGTATTACCATAGTACTACCATGGTATTACCACAGTGAATGAAGTATTACCATAGTACTACCATGGTATTACCACAGTGAATGAAGTATTACCATAGTACTACCATGGTATTACCACAGTGAATGAAGTATTACCATAGTACTACCATGGTATTACCACAGTGAATGAAGTATTACCATAGTACTACCATGGTATTACCACAGTGAATGAAGTATTACCATAGTACTACCATGGTATTACCACAGTGAATGAAGTATTACCATAGTACTACCATGGTATTACCACAGTGAATGAAGTATTACCATAGTACTAGCATGGTATTACCACAGTGAATGAAGTATTACCATAGTACTAACATGGTAGTACCACAGTGAATGAAGTATTACCATAGTATTACCATGGTAGTACCACAGTGAATGAAGTATTACCATAGTACTACCATGGTATTACCACAGTGAATGAAGTATTACCATAGTACTACCATGGTATTACCACAGTGAATGAAGTATTACCATAGTACTACCATGGTATTACCACAGTGAATGAAGTATTACCATAGTACTACCATGGTATTACCACAGTGAATGAAGCCTCCGTGGTGGAAGACAATCCGTTTCAGGACACTGGCTGACATCTCAAGCTCTAAACTCCTCCTCACACACCCATGGTCGTCATCGTCATTGTTTTCCCCCAAAACCATGGCCAGTTTCCAAATGTGTCCTCAGGGACATTTACAGTATTTCAGCCAAAAAAAACATGACTCTGGTTAGTGGGAGCTTGAAAGTGGCCATGGTCTTTGAAGGAATATAACATTTGGTATATATATATATATATATTTATATATATATATATATATATATATATATATATATATATATATATCCAACCATCCATTTTCTACCGCTTATTCCCTTTGGGGTAGCGGGGGGCGCTGGTGCCTATCTCAGCTAAAATCGGGCAGAAGGTGGCGTACACCCTGGACAAGTCACCGCCTTATAGCAGGGCCAACACAGATAGACAGACAACATTCACACACTAGGGACCATTTAGTGTTGCCAATCAACCTATCCCCAGGTGCATGTCTTTGGAGGTAGGAGGGGCCTATCCCCAGGTGCATGTCTTTGGAGGTGGGAGGGGCCTATCCCCAGGTGCATGTCTTTGGAGGTGGGAGGGGCCTATCCGCAGGTGCATGTCTTTGGAGGTGGGAGGAAGCCGGAGTACCCGGAGCGAACCCATGCATTCACGGGGAGGACATGCAAACTCCACACAGAAAGATCCCGAGCCTGGGATTGAACCCAGGACTACTCAGGACCTTCGTATTGTGAGGCAGATGCATTAACCCCTCTTCCACCGTGAAGCCCATATATATATATATATATATATATATATATATATATATATATATATATATATATATATATATATATATATATATATATATATATATACATACATCCATCCATCCATCTTCTTCCGCTTATCCGAGGTCGGGTCGCGGGGGCAACAGCCTAAGCAGGGAAACCCAGACTTCCCTCTCCCCAGCCACTTCGTCTAGCTCTTCCCGGGGGATCCCGAGGCGTTCCCGGGTCAGCCGCAAGACATAGTCTTCCCAACGTGTCCTGGGTCTTCCCCATGGCCTCCTACCGGTTGGACGTGCCCTAAACACCTCCCTAGGGAGGCGTTCGGGTGGCATCCTGACCAGATGCCCGAACCACCTCATCTGGCTCCTCTCCATGTGGAGGAGCAGCGGCTTTACTTTGAGTTCCTCCCGGATGGCAGAGCTTCTCACCCTATCTCTAAGGGAGAGACCCAAACTCATTTGGGCCGCTTGTACCCGTGATCTTATCCTTTCGGTCATGACCCAAAGCTCATGACCATAGGTGAGGATGGGAACGTAGATCGACCGGTAAATTGAGAGTTCCTTCTTTACCACAACGGATCGATACAACGTCCGCATTACTGAAGACGCCGCACCGATCCGCCTGTCGATCTCACCATCCACTCTTCCCTCACTAGTGAACAAGACTCCTAGGTACTTGAACTCCTCCACTTGGGGCAGGGTCTCCTCCCCAACCCGGAGATGGCACTTCACCCTTTTCCGGGCAAGAACCATGGACTCGGACTTGGAGGTGCTGATTTTCATTCCGGTCGCTTCACACTCGGCTGCAAACCGATCCAGTGAGAGCTGAAGATCCCGGCCGGATGAAGCCATCAGGACCACATCATCTGCAAAAAGCAGAGACCTAATCCTGCAGCCACTAAACCAGAACCCCTCAACACCTTGACTGCACCTAGAAATTCTGCCTTTATATATATATATATATATATATATATATATATATATATGGGTTAGTGCGTCTGCCTCACAATACGAAGTTCCTGCAGTCCTGGGTTCAATCCCGGGCTCGGGATCTTTCTGTGTGGAGTTTGCATGTTCTCCCCGTGACTGCGTGGGTTCTCTCCGGGTACTCCGGCTTCCTCCCACCTCCAAAGACATGCACCTGGGGATAGGCCCCTCCCACCTCCAAAGACATGCACCTGGGGATAGGCCCCTCCCACCTCCAAAGACATGCACCTGGGGATAGGCCCCTCCCACCTCCAAAGACATGCACCTGGGGATAGGCCCCTCCCACCTCCAAAGACATGCACCTGGGAATAGGTTGATTGGCAACACTAAATGGTCCCTAGTGTGTGAATGTGAGTGTGAATGTTGTCTGTCTATCTGGGTTGGCCCTGCGATGAGGTGGCGACTTGTCCAGGATTTATCCCGCCTTCCACCTGATTGTAGCTGAGATAGGCATTCCTCTGCCACTGTGAAGCCCATTTGTATGTACTATCATAATGTATTTAAGATGGATTTGTTAACATTAGCTAATAAGCTTTAGAAAAGTTATCAAAATACCTTTTTGGTACAGGTATCAAGACAACCTTGGTTTACAAACCTACATTCTTACACTCAACAATGTCTCAGTTGGCTTTCAAAACTGCATGATAAATAATGGAAGATAATCCAGATGTTTGGACAGGAAGTGGAAGACCTTTGAACTTAGTCTTAGGAACTAATGAGGCCTGACACAGTTCCAACATGCGACTGAAAGATCTGTCGCCACAGTGTCGAGTTTGAACGCTGCACTTTTGCAATCAGACCAATCCCAACGGCAAACAGAAGTGCAACGGCCGACAGTCTGAGGTCTGCGGCGCTCCCACCCCCTGCTGGGAAGCACTCGGCCCCCCAGCTGCCATGCTTATAAACTATTTGTTTGGACTTCCTTTCTATCGCGTTCCCGCACTGGAACCCGAATAGCTTGGCCTCGCATCAGCGGGGTGGATTTCAGTCACCCCGAGGACAACAGGAAGTGGGAACGCCAGTCTGCAAGAGCGCGGCCCTGCTAGATATTAGCGGGCGCTGTCATAATAAAGTAAGAGGGATTTATGATGAAGTAGTATTTTCAAAAAAAAAAAAACTGGGAAGACAAGCGAGGACCATTCATTACTGTTCATAACCCACCATCCCGTTTTTGTTTCTTTATCTGCAGCTGTTTGTCTCTGTTGATCTGTTAATCATCGTCTCCTCGTGATAAATTGGTTTGGTATTTGGCAACATGTGCGCTCATGCGGAAAGATTAGTGGAAAATGCTGTTAATCATTCGTATGGTGTATTAAAGTATCCTCTCAAGACTCGCAAAACTGTGAACCCATCCATGAAAAGGACCATAATTCTTATCTCGACCTCGGCATTGACAAAATGGAACTATTTTCTCAGTAATCGTCTTTCGGGGGGTGGGGGGGTAGGGGGGGGTAGGCTGAGCCCATACCTTATTAAATAATAAAGGACAAACTAGGAAGTGTCCAGGGCGGCACGGTGGTGCAGGGGTTAGTGCATCTTCCGTATGATACGGAGGCTGTCACATACCACTATCAATCAACCAATGTTTACTTATACAGCCCTAAATCACTAGTGTCTCAAAGGGCTGCACAAACCACTACGACATCCTCGGTAGGCCCACATAAGGGCAAGGAAAACTCACACCCAGTGGGACGTCGGTGACAATGATGACTATGAGAAACCTTGGAGAGGAGGAAAGCAATGGATGTCGAGCGGGTCAAACATGATACTGTGAAAGTTCAATCCATAGTGGATCCAACACAGTCTGGTACAGTTGGTACAAAATGTGGCTGCTAGACTTTTGACAAGAACAAGAACATTTGATCACATTACGCCTGTACTGTATATACCTTTATATACATATATACATACATATATACCTGTACTGTATATACCTTTATATACATATATACATACATATATACCTATACTGTATATACCTTTATATACATATATACATACATATATACCTATACTGTATATACATTTATATACATATATACATACATATATACCTATACTGTATATACCTTTATATACATATATACATACATATATACCTGTACTGGCTCACCTGCACTGGCTTCCTGTGCCTTTAAAGGGGAACATTATCAGCAGACCTATGTAAGCGTCAATATATACCTTGATGCTGCAGAAAAAAAAAACGTATATTTTTTTAACCGATTTCCGAACTCTAAATGGGTGAATTTTGGCAAATTAAACGCCTTTCTGTTAATCGCGCTGGAGGCGATGACGTCAAAATGTGACGTCACCGAGGTAACACAGCCGCCATTTTCATTTTCAACACATTACAAACACCGGGTCTCAGCTCTGTTATTTTCCGTTTTTTCAACTATTTTTTGGAACCTTGGAGACATCATGCCTGGTGGGTGTGTTGTCGGAGGGTGTAACAACACTAACAGGGAGGGATTCAAGTTGCACCACTGGCAAGAAATCTGCCGCCAGACCCCCATTGAATGTACCAGAGTGTCTCCACATTTGACCGGCGATGCTAAGACAGACATGGCACAGAGATGTATGGATAACCTGCAGATGCATTTGCAACCATTAAGTCAACCAAATCACAAAGGTGAGTTTTGTTGATGTTGTTGACTTATGTGCTAATCAGACATATTTGGTCACGGCATGACTGCCAGCTAATCGATGCTAACATGCTACGCTAATCGACGCTAACATGCTATTTACCGGCGGTGCTAAAGCAGACATGGCACAGAGATGTATGGATAACCTGCAGATGCATCTGTAACGATAAAGTCTCAGAAATCACAAAGGGGAGTTTTGTTGATGTTGACTGCCAGCTAATCGATGCTAAAATACTACGCTAATCGATGCTAACATGCTATTTACCGGCGGTGCTAAAGCAGACATGGCACAGAGATGTATGGATAACCTGTAGATGCATTTGCAACTATATTACGTTTCCTTCCACCCACATTTAATGCGAAACAAACACTTACCAATCGACGGATTTAAGTTGCTCCAGTGTCACAAGATGCGAAAGTCCTGATCGTTTGGTCCACACATTTTACCGGCGATGCTAACGCAGCTATTCGGCCATGCTATGGCTATGAATAGCGTCAATAGCTATTCGCTCAATAGCTTCAGTTTCTTCTTCAATACTTCCATACTCCAACCATCTGTTTCAATACATGCGTAATCTGTTGAATCGCTTAAGCCGCTGAAATCCGAGTTTGAATCCGAGCTAATGTCGCTATATCTTGCTGTGGTATTCCCATTGTTAGTTTACATTGGCAGCACTGTGTGACGTCACAGGGAAATGGATAGTGGCATCGCAAACAGCGAAAATCAAGCATTTTAAAACTTTTTTTAGGGATATTCGGAGACCGGTAAAATTTGGAAAAAAACTTCAAAAAATACAACATGCCACTGGGAACTGATTTTTATTGTTTTTAACCCTTTTGAAATTGTGATAATGTTCCCCTTTAAGATGTGACTTTAAGGTTTTACTACTTACGTATAAAATACTACACGGTCTAGCTCCATCCTATCTTGCCGATTGTATTGTACCATATGTCCCGGCAAGAAATCTGCCTTCAAAGGACTCCGGCTTATTAGTGATTCCTTGAGCCCAAAAAAAGTCTGCGGGCTATAGAGCGTTTTCCGTTCGGGCTCCAGTACTCTGGAATGCCCTCCCGGTAACAGTTCGAGATGCTACCTCAGTAGAAGCATTTAAGTCCCATCTTAAAACTTATTTGTATACTCTAGCCTTTAAATAGACCTCCTTTTTAGACCAGTTGATCTGCCGCTTCTTTTCTTTTTCTCCTCTGTCCCCCCCTCCCTTGTGGAGGGGGTCCGGTCCGATGACCATGGATGAAGTACTGGCTGTCCAGAGTCGGGACCCAGGATGGACCACTCGCCTGTGTATCGGTTGGGGACATCTCTACGCTGCTGATCCGCTTCCGCTTGAGATGGTTTCCTGTGGACGGGACTCTCGCTGCTGTCTTGGATCCGCTTTGAACTGAACTCTCGCGGCTGTCTTGGAGCCACTATGGATTGAACTTTCACAGTATCATGTTAGACCCGCTCGGCATCCATTGCTTTCGGTCCCCTAGAGGTCCTCTCCAAGGTTTCTCATAGTCATCATTGTCACTGGCGTCCCACTGGGTGTGAGTTTTCCTTGCCCTTATGTGGGTTCTTCCGAGGATGTCGTAGTCGTAGTGGTTTGTACAGCCCTTTGAGACATTTGTGATTTAGGGCTATATAAATAAACATTGATTGATTGATTGATTGATTGATTGAAAGGACTCCAGGGCAGGGTTCCCCAACCTTTTTGAAAGCAAGAGCTACCTCTTGGGTACTGATTATTGCGAAGGGCTACCAGTTTGATAAACACTTAAATAAATTGCCAGAAATAGCCAATTTGCTCACTTTACCTTTAATAAATAAATCTATATGTATAAAAAAATGGGTATTTCTGTCCGTCCATTCCGTCGTACATTTTTTTTCCTTTTACGGAAGGTTTTTTTGTAGAGAATAAATGATGAAAAAAACACTTACTTGAACGGTTTAAAGGAGACTATGAGTAGAATTTAACTGAGGCGTGTGTTACCAAAAAGTTGTGAAGAGAGAAGGCAGAAGTCCGTGGGGCAGGCAGAGGGTCCAGGGCGAACGAGAGGCGTCGAGAGGAACGTGTCCAAGCGAGAGGTCGAGAATCCAAAAGGGCAGTCCGGGAGGCAAGGGGAACACAAGGAACAACGGGGAGTGTCAGGTACAGAAGGCTATAATCCGGCGCCCGATGGCAGGTTGCCCGAGCCTATAAAGGCAGTTCCGTCATCACTATCAGGTGTGACCATTAGCATGCTAAAGTTAGCACGCTAACAGTTATCAAGTGTAAGGGTAAACGGTTTCAAAATTAGCTAAAAAAACCAGCATGCTAACGTCAACATGCATACAGTTAGCATTTTTCAAATACCAAGATATATCACCAATAAGATGCATGGCTACGGAATTAGACCAAAAAAAGGTAAAGTTAGCTAAAAAGTTACCACTTTAAAGTTAGCATGTTAAAGTTAGCACGCTAACAGTTAACAAGTGTAAGGGTAAACGGTTGCAAAATTAGCTCAAAAAGACAGCATGCTAACGTCAACATGCATACAGTTAGCATTTTTCAAATACCAAGATATATGACCAATAAGATGCATGGCTACGGAATTAGACCAACAAAACGTAAAGTTAGCTAAATAGTTACCACTTTAATGTTAGCATGTTAAAGTTAGCATGCTAACAGTTGACATGTGGTAGAGAACCATGTTCGCTTGACCACTCTGTTCCATAGTAAAGCTTCACCTTCGGGAATGTAAACAAAGAAACACCGGCTGTGTTTGTGTTGCTAAAGGCGGCTGCAATACAGCGCTTCCCAATCACATCTTTCTTCTTTGACGTCTCCATTATTAATTGAACAAACTGCAAAAGATTCAGCAACACAGATGTCCAGAATACTGTGGAATTATGCGATTAAAGCAGACTACTTATAGCTGGGATCGGGGCTGGAACAAAATGTCCGCTACAATCCGAGGCGTCACGCGCACGCGTCATCATACTGAGGTCTTCAACAGGATACTTCGTGCAAAATTTAAATTTGCAATTTAGTACACTAAAAAGGCTGTATTGGCATGTGTTGCTGTCAGAGTGAGTTTGTGACAAACCCCAAGGTGCAGAGAAGGAAGCAGGCCTAGAATAGGAAAACACTAATTTAATTAAAATACTAGAACAATAACAAACAGAAGTGTAAAAACAAAAGACGCACACGAGGCGCATAACAAACTAAAAAGAGCTAGCGTGGAAGCTAGCAGGTAGCGAGCAGGAAACAGAAGTCGTTACTTGTAATATGAAAACAAACTGGAAGCAGGGAACCAAAAACTGTAAGCTACAAACAGCTAACGAATATAGCTTACCGCTACGCTGCAATGACAAGACCAGTAGGAACAACAAGTAGAACTGATATAGACACGACACGACAGGAGCGACAGGTAACAACTACAATAATCCAGCCCAGACTGGCTGGGAAGGCAGGTTAAAATAGCAGCGGGCTGATTGACACCAGGTGTGGCCAAGTGCCAATCAGCCACAGCTGAGGGGAAACAGCGCTCAGGGAGAAACACAGGAAACAGACCAAATAAGAGCGCTGACAGGAAATACTACACACACACACACAGAGGAAATAAAGACAAATGCAATGTTAATATTTCATCATTGATATATAAACTATCAGACTGTGTGGTCGCTAGTAGTGGCTTTCAGTAGGACTTTAAAGGGATGCTATGGTACGGCCAAAACAGACAGTAATATAATTGACAGTCTGGTACATAATACATAATTAGCAGAGCATGGATTTTATGATTAATTACCCTGGCCTTTGCAATCACTGCAAGGGAAATGCATCTCGGGGTTGCTGGTAAAAAAAAAAACCTGCGGCTGTGCAGAAAACTCAATAAGTAACATTAATGGACTTTCTGAAAAGTGGTATTTCAATAGCAGAAAAGGTATGAAATAGAAATGTGCTGACAAGGCCACTAATGCATTAAAATACATGGCACACACACACCGGCTGCTTTCATGACTACATAATAACCTCCACCTTCACAATAAAACATATATGTGGTGTGGAGTGAAAGTAGAATAAACAAAGTTCTGATCAGGAATAATAACGTTGCATGCAGTGTATAAAGTGCCATCACCATCATCTTTTATCATCAGCACCTATGGCAGGGGTCAGCAACCTTTTTGAAAGCAAGACCTACTTCTTGGGTACTGATTAATGCCAAGGGCTACCAGTTTGATACACACTCAAATAAATTGCCAGAAATAGCCAATTGGCTCCATTTACCTTTAATAAACACATTTAAATATATATAAAAAAAGGGTATTTCTGTCGCTCATTCCGTCGTACATTTTTTTTCCTTTTACGGAAGGTTTTTTGTCGAGAATAAATGATGAAAAAACACTTAATTGAACGGTTTAAAAGAGGAGAAACCACGAAAAAAAATTACAATTAAAATACTTCAATTTCGACTCTTTAAAATTAAAATTTCTACCAAAAAAAAAAAGAAGAGAAAAACGAGCTAATTCGAATATTTTTGAAAAAAATAAAGATTTTATGGAACATCATTAGTAGTAATTTGTTCCTGATTAAGATTAATTTTACAATTTTGATGACATGTTTTAAATAGGTTAAAATCCAATCTGCACTTTGTTAGAATATATAACAAATTGGACCAAGTTATATTTCTAACAAAGACAAATCATTATTTCTTCTAGATTTTCCAGAACAACAATTTTAAAAGAAATTCAAAAGACTTTGAAATAAGTTTTACATTTGATTCTACAGATTTTCTTGTTTTTTGAACTTTAATCATAAATTTGAAGAAATATTTCACAAATATTCTTTGTCAAAAAAACAGAAGCTAAAATGAAGAATTAAATTAAAAAATATTTATTATTCTTTACAATAAAAAAAATTATTTACTTGAACATTGATTTAAATTGTCAGGAAAGAACAGGAAGTTAAAAAGGTATATGTGTTTAAAAATCCAAAAATCATTTTTAATGTTGTATTTTTTCTCTAAAATTGTCTTTCTGAAAGTTATAAGAAGCAAAATAAAAAAATAATGGAATTTATTCAAACAAGTGAAGACCAAGTCTTTAAAATATTTTCTTGGATTTTCAAATTCTATTTGAGTTTTGTCTCTCTTAGAATTAAAAATGTCGAGCAAAGTGAGACCAGCTTGCTAGTAAATAAATAAAATGTAACAAAACAGAGGCAGCTCACTGGTAAGTGCTGCTATTTGAGCTATTTTTAGAACAGGCCAGCGGGCGACTCATCTGGTCCTTACGGGCCCCGTGTTGGTGACCCCTGCTCTATGGAAATCACGCCCTGCTACGGTAGATCACGTTACCATGGCGACGACTTCCCGCTGAAAAGCCTAATGAGACCTACTCAACCCACCTGCAGAATGGACGCCTATTTATGGACTTCATTTATCAGCCATCTTGTCAGCCGTCTGGCTTGATTTTCCAGTCCAGGGAGATGACTCACCTAAGGGCAATTTAGGAACTTAAATGGACTAACTTACATACAATTACCGTATTTTCCAGGCCATAGGGCGCACCGGATGACAAGGCGCTCTGCGAATGAATGGCCTATTTTCGATAGTTTTTCATACATAAGGCGCACCGGATTATACGGCGCATTAAAGGAGTCATATTATTATTATTATTTTTTTCTAAATGCTAAATGGGTTGTTCAAACCCTGTTTCCATATGAGTTGTGAAATGGTGTTAGATGTAAATATAAACAGAATACAATGATTTGCAAATCCTTTTCAAGCCATATTCAGTTGAATATGCTACAAAGACAACATATTTCATGTTCAAACTCATAAACTTTATTTATTTTTTTTGCAAATAATCATTAACTTTACAATTTGATGCCAGCAACACGTGACAAAGAAGTTGGGAAAGGTGGCAATAAATACTGATAAAGTTGAGGAATGCTCATCAAACACTTGCTTCTTATAACTTTCAGAAAGACAATTTTAGAAAAAAAATACAAGTTTGAAAATGATTTTAGGATTTTTAAACACATATACCTTTTTACCTTTTAAATTCCTTCCTCTTCTTTCCTGACAATTTAAATCAATGTTCAAGTATATATATTTTTTTATTGTAAAGAATAATAAATACATTTTAATTTAATTCTTCATTTTAGCTTCTGTTTTTTCGATGAAAAATATTTGTGAAATATTTCTTCAAAATTATGATTAAAGTTCAAAAAAATTATTCTGGCAAATCTAGAAAATCTGTAGAATCAAATTTAAATCTTATTTCAAAGTCTTTTGAATTTCTTTTAAAAACTTTGTTCTGGAAAATCTAGAAGAAATAAGGATTTGTCTTTGTTAGAAATATAGCTTGGTCCAATTTGTTATATATTCTAACAAGGTAGAGATTGGATTTTAACCTATTTAAAACATGTCATCAAAATTGTAAAATTAATATTAATCAGGAAAAATTACTAATGATGTTCCATAAATTATTTTTTTATTTTTTTCAAAAAGATTCGAATCAGCTAGTTTTTCTCTTCATTTTTTTTCGGTTGAATTTTGAATTTTAAAGAGTCGAAATTGAAGATAAACTATGTTTCAAAATTTTATTTTAATTTTTTTGTGTGTTTTCTCCTCTTTTAAATCGTTCAATTAAGTGTTTTTTTCATCATTTATTCTCTACAAAAAACCTTCTGTAAAAGGAAAGAAAATGTACGACAGAATGACAGAAATACTCAGTATTTTATATATATATATATATATAGATTTATTTATTAAAAGGTAAATTGAGCAATTTGGCTATTTCTGGCAATTTATTTAAATGTGTATCTAACTGGTGTCAAGATTATTTGTTGTTGAGCCCCAAGATGCAGAGATGGAGGCAGGCATGGAGTGAGCAAACATGATTTTAATATAAATACTAAGACAAAACCAAACAAAGGGTTTAAACCAAAATCACGCCAGTGGGCAAATAAAAAACAAAAGGCCTTTAGCATAGAAGCTAACAAGAAACAAACATGAACTTTAGCATGGAAAATAGAGGATCACAAACAGAAAAACTGGGAATAGCTATGGCTAACAAAAACAGCTTACCGCTACAACGACCAGGACAAGATGTAGCACGACAGGTAATAGCTGAAATGATGGCAGACACGACAGGTAGCAAAGACACAAGAGTGACATGAGGCAACGACAAGACAATACAATACAATACAATACAATACAATACAATACAATACAATACAATACAATGATCCACCAACTGACACAAGACAAAGCAGGTACAAATAGGAGCGGGCTGATTGGCAACAGGTGTGGCCAGATGCCAATCAGCCGCAGCTGAGGGGGAACACAGCACTCAGGGAACAAAACAGGAAGCTGACAAAATAAGAGCACTAGACAGGAAATAGTAAACACACTGAGGAGGAACACAGCAGTCAGGGAACAAGACAGGAAGCTGACAAATTAAGAGCACTTGACAGGAACTAAAAGACAGGAGATACTAAACACAGGAAACAGACAAATGCAGAGTAAAAAACTAAAACATGGACAAACTATCAGGGGCAAGCCTGACTACTGGTAGCCCTTCACATTAATCAGTACCCAAGAAGTAGTTCTTGCTTTCCAAAAGGTTGCTGACCCCTGCTCTTGATCAACATTAGAAAAAAAAAAAAGGGAAAAAACAGAAAATATGCAATATTTTCACCCAGTAACTTTTTGGGGTGGAATATTTGAGATTATGTAATAATTGGAGCCTTGATTTTTGGATTTTGATTCATTATTATTTTTTGAGCAATGACACTTAAAAACAAATCACACTAAAATAATTGGGGATCCACTCATTAAAGTGTTCAAAAATATATTATACATTTTTTTTCCTGTTCACTTTTAGCACAATAACCTCGAGATCAACTGCAG
Source organism: Nerophis ophidion (assembly GCF_033978795.1). Taxonomy (NCBI): domain Eukaryota; kingdom Metazoa; phylum Chordata; class Actinopteri; order Syngnathiformes; family Syngnathidae; genus Nerophis; species Nerophis ophidion. The sequence goes on from NC_084615.1 coordinate 79,622,512, forward strand.
ATATATCCGTCAATTTGAAGTTTTATTGTTGTTTACGTTTTTTGTTTGTATGATTTAGGCCCTTCTTTAAAAAAAAAAAACAGCTCAGTTTTTTTATAATGCAAAACACAAAATATGCAACATTTTCCCCCAAAAATATCTCAAAGTGGAATATTTAATGTGACGTAATTGAAGCCTTGAATAGGTCAATAATTCAAAATGACATTGATTTTGATTCATTATTATTTTTGAAAGAAAGAAACAGCCTGCATGGCAGCTTTGTGTTATTAGAGTAAACATTGCAACATTTTCTTGTTACATTTCACCTGTTTGCGCTTTTATACCACTTTTCATGTTTTTAATTTTTTTCAATTTTATTTTTAAAATGTACCGTGGGGCCGTTAAAAAAATGACCTGCGGGCCGCACTTTGGACACGCCTGTTTTAAACAAACAAATGCATGCATAGCTCGCCATAGCTCGGTTGGTAGAGTGGCCGTGCCAGCAACTTGAGGGTTGCAGGTTCGATTCCCGCTTGTGCCATCCTAGTTACTGCCGTTGTGTCCTTGGGCAAGACACTTTACCCACCTGCTCCCAGTGCCACCCACACTGCTTTAAATGTAACTTAGATATTGGGTTTCACTATGTAAAGCGCTTTGAGTCACTAGAGAAAAGCGCTATATAAATATAATTCACTTCACTTCACTTTTTTTCACTCTCACATGAATTCTACAGCACGGTACGAAAATGTGGAAATCATCAGTGACTCTGAGGCTATGAGCTACCTCCAGATTCAGCGTGGAATTGTTGCCACGGCAAAGCCGATTTCAGTGGCGCACGGTCACCATGGCAACGTCAGCTGTGGAACTCACCTGCTGTGGAGAAAGTCCAAGCGGGATGACAACATTGTTAAAGTCCTACTGAAAGCCACTACTAGCCACCACGCAGTCTGATAGTTTATATATCAATGATGAAATATTAACATTGCAACACATGACAATACGCCCGCTTTAGTTTAAAAATTGCAATTTTAAATTTCGCGCGGAAGTATCCTGCTGAAACATCACGGTATGATGTGACGTCACGCATTGTAGAGGACAATTAGTTCCAGCACCGTTCACAGCTATAAGTCGTCTCTTTTCATCGCATAATTCCACAGTATTATGAACAACTGTGTTGCTGAATCTTTTGCAATTTGTTCAATGAATAATGGAGACGTCAAAGAAGAAAGCTGTAGGTGGGAAGCGGTGTATTGCGGCCGCCTTTAGCAACACAAACACAGCCGGTGTTTGTTTGTTTACATTCTCGAAAGATGACGGTGAAGCTTTAGTATGGAACAGAGCGGTCCAGCGAACACGGTTGGATTGGACCACACACACAAAGTACAGTGTATTATGCAGCGATTATTTCGAAGATTGTGTTCCAAAGAGGGTCCCTTGCGAAGGGCAGAGACGGGCATCGCCACCACCCGTCGACTGGTGCTGAAGAAAGGTGCGGGGCCGACCTTCAGGTTGTACAGGTACGACCATATAATCTCAATAAAACACTAGTAACACGATAAGGGATTTTCCAGAATTATCCTGGTAAATTTGTCTAATAACATCTGAATCGCTCCCACTGTATAGTCTTTTTTTTTTTCCTATTCCTTCACTCTCACTTTCCTCATCCACGAATCTTTCATCCTCGCTCAAATTAATGGGGAAATTGTCGCTTTCTCGGTCCGAATCGCTCTCGCTGCTGGTGGCCATGATTGTAGACAATGTTCAGATGTGAGGAGCTCCACAACCCGTGACGTCACGCGCACATTGTCTGCTACTTCCGGTACAGGCAAGGCTTTTTTATTAGCGACCAAAAGTTGTGAACTTTATCGTGGATGTTCTCTACTAAATCCTTTCAGCAAAAATATGGCAATATGGCGAAATGATGAAGTATGACACATAGAATGGAGCTGCTATCCCCGTTTAAATAAGAACATCTCATTTCAGTAGGCCTTTAAAGCCACACCTCCTGAAAGAGCCAAAGCAACTCTGATTTAATCCCGAACTTATCTTAAACCAGGACATTTAAGAACTGTTTATTTTAAATTGAGCATCTATTGGAGGTGAGAAATTAATCCAGCATTGACTGACACCTGATAGTAACATTTTCCCGTACAATGGTCCTTCTGTTTTTAGACTCCCAACTTTTGGTTTGACTTAGTTTTCCACGGAAATTTGCAGTATTTTGTAAGATGTATTACTAAACACAAAACCAGTAAAGTTGGCACTTTGTGTAAATCGTAAATAAAAACAGAATACAAGGATTTGCAAATCCTTTTCGAACTATATTCAATTGAATAGACTGCAAAGACAAGATACTTAACGTTCGAACTGGTAAACTTTGTTATTTTCTTGCAAGTAATATCACTTGATGCATGCAACATGTTTTAAAAAAGCTGGCACAAGTGGCAAAAAAGACTGAGTAAGTTGAAGAAATGCTCATCAAACACTCGTTTGGAACATCCCACAGGTGAACAGGTGAATTGGGAACAGGTGGGTGCCAAGATTGGGTATAAAAGCAAGGCTCAGTCATTCACAAACAAGGATGGGTCGAGGGTCACCACTCTGTGAACAAACGCTTGAACAAATTGTCGAACAATTTAAAAACAAAATTTTTCAACCAGCTATTGCAATCTACGTTCCATAATATCATCAAAAGAATCTGGAGAAATTATTGCATGTAAGCAACAAGGCTGAAAACCAACACTGAATGCCCGTGTCCTTCGATCCCTCAGGCGGTACTGCATCAAAAACCAACAGTGTGTAAAGGATACCACCACATGGGCTCAGTAACACTTAAAAAAAAACACTGCCAGTACCTAAAGTTCGTCGTAAGAGCAAGTTAAAACTCTACTATGCAAAGCGAAAGCCTTTTATCAACAACACCCAGAAACGCCGCCTGCTTCGCTGGGCCTGAGCTCATCTAAGATGGACTGATGCAAAGTGGAGAAGGTGTTCCGTGGTCTGACGAGTCCACATTTTAAAAAAATGTTGGGAAACTGGGGACGTCATGTCTCCTGGACCAAAGAGGAAAGAATCATCCGGACTGTTAGAGGCGCAAAGTTCAAAAGCCAGCACCTGTGATGGTTTGGGGGTGTATATCTATTTATTTATATCTGCACCTTTTTGCTTTTGTATCCTGCACTACCATGAGCTAATGCAACAAAATGTTGTTCTTATCTGTACTGTAAAGTTCAAATCTGAATGACAATAAAAAGGTAGTCTAAGTCTAAGTCTAAGTCTAAGTCTATTAGAGCAGTGGTTCTCAAATGGGGGTACGCGTACCCCTGGGGGTACTTGAAGGTATGCCAAGGGGTACGTGAATTTTTAAAAAATATTCCAAGAATAGCAATTCAAAAATCCTTTATAAATATATTTATTAAATAATACTTCAACAAAATATGAATGTAAGTTCATAAAGTGTGAAAAGAAATACAACAATGCAATATTCAGTGTTGACAGCTAGATTTTTTGTGGACATGTTCCATAAATATTGATGTTAAAGATTTATTTTTTTGTGATGAAATGTTTAGAATGAAGTTGATGAATCCAGATGGATCTTTATTACAAGTTGATGATTACTTCTATGTGTAGAAATATTTATTTATAATTGAATGACTTGTTTATTTTTCAACAAGTTTTTAGTGATTTTTATATCTTTTTTTCCAAATAGTTGAAGAAAGACCACTACAAATGAGCAATATTTTGCGCTGTTATACAATTTAATAAATCAGAAACTGATGACATAGTGCTGTATTTTACTTCTTTATCTCTTTTTTTCAACCAAAAATGCTTTGCTCTGATTAGGAGGTACTTGAATTAAAAAAATGCTCACATCACTGAAAAAAGGTTGAGAACCACTGTATTGGAGCCTAAGACATGGGTAACTTACACATCTGTGAAGGCACCATTAATGCTGAAAGGTAAATACAGGTTTCGGAGCAAACTAAGTTGCCATCCAAGCAACGTTATCATGGACGCCCCTGCTTATTTTGGCAAGCCAATGCCAAGCCACATGTTACAACAGCGTGGCTTCGTAGTAAAAGAGTGCGGGTACTAGACTGGCTCGCATGTGTGGTACATTATGAAGCCTAAAATACCACAACGGAGACCCTGGACTGTTGAACAACTTAAGCTGTACATCAAGCAAGAATGGGAAAGAATTCCACCTGAAAAGCTTCAGAAGTGTGTCTTCTCAGTTCCCAAACGTTTACTGAGTGTCGTTAAAAGGAAAGGCCATGTAACACAGTGGTAAAAATGCCCCTGTGCCAACTTTTTTGCAATGTCTTGCTGCCATTAAATTCTAAGTTAATGATTGTGGCCGTCTTAAGCCGTGTGGGTTCCCAGGACCATCAAGGAAGGACATTGCTTTAACCGGTTTGACTCACGTTTATTTTTCAATAAAGGACGTCTTTCGCGCCGTCGTCGCTCCCACTGCTCGCTCCTCCGTCTCGCTCTTTAGTCGGTTGCATCTTCGTCTGCGTCTTGCTCTCTCTCACTTTTGCTCCTCATCCACTACTTCTGCCCGATCTCTCCTCCTTCTCCCCTTTTATACACTGCGAGGAGATACACTGATTGTGTCAAGGTGCGCGATCCACGCACCTGAACTTGATTGCGGCGTCGCTTCTAGCACGCCCCGCCGCGCCGTAAACGCCTCCATCTTTGGCCGGGCTCCAGCGTGCCCTGCCGCTCCGTCGGACTGTCGGCTCCGCCTCTCCACAATGATTATATGCTAAAAAATTACGTTTATCAGCTCGAACATTAAATATCTTGTCTTTGCAGTCTATTCAATCGAATATAAGTTGAAAAGGATTTGCAAATCATTGTATTCTGTTTTTATTTACGAATTGTAGAACGTGCCAACTTTACTGGTTTTGGGTTTTGTACTTCCACAGTCCAGGTGACACAAAGAGTCTACTCACACTGTATGGTGACATGAACACACGACAGAAGCCGCCTCGCACTCTTACTCCCACTGAGATCTGTAGGTTGTGAGTTCAAACCCCAGCCGAGTCATTCCAAAGACTATAAAAGCGGGCTCACTGCTCCCCTCACCTCCCAGGGGGTGAACAAGGTGCGTCAAATGCAGAGGTAAAATTCCACCACACTTAGTGTGTGTGTGTGTGTGTGTGTGTGTGTGTGTGTGTGTGTGTGTGTGTGTGTGTGTGTGTGTGTGTGTGTGTGTGTGTGTGTGTGTGTGTGTGTGTGTGTGTGTGTGAGACAATCATTGGTACTTTTTAACTTTAACTTTGACACTCGGGTGGTTAAGTGGACCAACAAGTGTTACTGGTAATGAAGCGTACATGAATACACATTTTTTTAATGAGCAATTATGTTATAATTCTCTGACAGTGGGAGCAAGTGATGAAGGCCCTGGCTGACTAATTAGATGCGGGTGGCGTTGAAGATATTATGACATGCGTGCACGTGTTAACGCAACAAGCCGGTGGACGATTGAAAAGACGGAAGGTGGTTGGTTTGAAAACATCAGCAGACAAACAGCACGCCTGGAAACAGAACATTGGAAAGACTCGCGGGAATCTTGATTTAGTGGCTCGATGCTTCACATAAGAAGTTGCTGTCGGCTAATTAAGACATCGACGCACGGCAGCGTTGGGAGTTGCAAACGTTAAAAAAACAAGTATGCGCTCAATTTAAATGCTCGGAAAAGGCCGCCTGGTTTTGCAAAGCATTGTGGGCCGTGCTTGTTGGACGAAAGGCTTTGTTTACAAAGTGAAAGTGAGCAACAAACTGGATTAAAGAGGATTGAAGTACAAACCCTGTTTCCATATGAGTTGGGAAATGGTGTTAGATGTAAATATAAACAGAATACAATGATTTGCAAATCCTTTTCAAGCCATATTCAGTTGAATATGCTACAAAGACAACATATTTCATGTTCAAACTCATAAACTTTATTTATTTTTTTTGCAAATAATAATTAACTTAGAATTTCATGGCTGCAACACGTGCCAAAGTAGTTGGGAAAGGGCATGTTCACCACTGTGTTACATCACCTTTTCTTTTAACAACACTCAATAAACGTTTGGGAACTGAGGAAAAAAATTTTTGAAGCTTTGAAAGTGGAATTTTTTACCATTCTTGCTCGATGTACAGCTTAAGTTGTTCAACAGTCCGGGATCGTGTCGTATTTTAGACTTCATAATGTGCCACACATTTTCGATGGGAGACAGGTCTGGACTGCAGGCGGGCTAGTAAAGTCTCGCACTCTTTTACTACGAAGCCATACTGTTGTAACACGTAGCTTGGCATTGTTTGGCTGAAATAAACAGGGGCGTCCATGATAATGTTGCTTGGATGACAACATATGTTGCTCTAAAACCTGTATGGACCTTTCAACATTAATGGTGCCTTCACAGATCTTCTTCTTCTCTATATATTTGTATAGCGCTTTTCTCTAGTGACTCAAAGCGCTTTACATAGTGAAACCCCATATCTAAGTTACATTTAAACCAGTGTGGGTGGCACTGGGAGCAGGTGGGTAAAGTGCCCTGCCCAAGGACACAACGGCAATGACTAGGATGGCGGAAGCGGGAACCGAACCTGCAACCCTCAAGTTGCTGGCACGGCCACTCTACCAACCGAGCTATGCCGCCCAGATGTGTAAGTTACCCATGCCTTGGGCACTAATACACCTCCATACCATCACACATGCTGGCTTTTGAACTTTGCGCCTATAACAATCCGAATGGTTATTTTCCTCTTTGTTCCGGAGGACACCACGTCCTGTGTTTCCAAATATAATTTGAAATGTGGACTCGTCAGACCACAGAACAACTTTCCACTTTGCATCAGTCCCTCTTAGATGAGCTCGGGCCCAGCGAAGCCAGCGGCATTCCTGGGTGTTGTTGGTAAATGGCTTTTGCTCTGCATAGTAGAGTTCTAACCTGCACGTACAGATGTAGCGACCAACTGTAGTAACTGACAGTGATTTTATGAAGTGTTCCTGAGCCCATGTGGTGATATCCCTTACACACTGATGTTGTTTTTTGATGCAGTACCGCCTAAAGGGATCAAAGGTCCATAATATCATCGCTTACGTGCAGTGATTTCTCCAGATTCTCTGAACTTTTTGATGATTTTACGGTCCATAGATGGTAAAATCCCTAAATTATTTGCAATAGCTCGTTGAGAAATGTTGTTCTAAAACTGTTCGACAATTTGCTTACAAAGTGGTGACCCTCACCCCATCCTTGTTTGTGAATTACTTAGCATTTCATGGAAGCTGTTTTTATAGCCAATCATGGCACCCACCTGTTCCCAATTAGCCTGCACACCTGTGGGATGTTCCAAATAAGTGTTTGATGAGCACTCCTCAACTTTATCAGTATTTATTGCCACCTTTCCCAACTTCTTTGTCACGTGTTGCTGGCATCAAATTCTAAAGTTAATGATTATTTGCAAAAAAAAAAATGTTTATGAGTTTGAACATCAAAGATGTTGTCTTTGTAGCATATTCAACTGAATATGGCTTGAAAATGATTTATATTCTGTTTATATTTACATCAAACACAATTGCACAACTCATATGGAAACGGGGTTTGTAGAATGTAAATAGTCATAAAAAAAGAAAACACATTGATGAGGAGAAGGTGTGTCCAAACATTTGGTCAGCACTGTATATATTTTCAAACAAAGAAAATGGATTTGACATATTACAAATATTTTTGGGTTGCAAATCCTTTTTTTGTTGTTGTTACGACTCAGCTTAAATGGGTTGAGTCGTAACGGGACGTGCTTTGAACAAAATGTTAGAAGCCCTTTTTTTTTTTATCGCTCGGACCCTAATTTATGTTTTTTTCCCCATCAAACAATCCTGCTCGTCATTCTAGACCGGTGGTTGGCAACCCAAGGCTCTAGAGCTCTTTAGCGTCGCCCTAGTGGCTCTCTGGAGCTTTTTCAAAAATGTTTTAAAAATGGAAAAATATTAGGGGAAAAAAATATATGAAAAATATATTTTTTGTATTAATATGGTTTCTGCAGGAGGACAAACATGACACAAACCTCCCTAATTGTTATAAATCACACTGTTTATATTAAACATACTTCACTGATTCCAGTATTTGGCGAGTGCCGTTTTGTCCTACTAATTTTGGCAGTCCTTGAACTCAACGTAGTTTGTTTAGATGTATAACTTTCTCCGACTTTCTAAGACGTGTTTTATGCCACTTCTTTTTCTGTCTCATTTTGTCCACCAAACTTATAATGTTGTGCATGAATGCACAAAGGTGAGTTTTGTTGATGTTATTGACTTATGTGGAGTGATAATCAGACATATTTGGTCACTAATCGATGCTAACATGCTATTTAGGCTAGCTGTATGTACATATTGCATCATCTTGAATGGGACTGTGCTGAAAATTGTAATTTTCCGAAAGGAACTCTCCTGACGGAATAAATAAAGTACTATCTATCTATCTATCCATCTATCTATTAGGCCTCATTTGTAGCTATATTTGATCTCATTTATTTTCCTTTAAGTCCTCATAATTTAATTTATATCTCATGACACACTATCTGTATGTAATATGGCTTTTATTTTTTGCGGCTACAGACATATTTGTTTTTGTATTTTTGGTCCAATATGGCTCTTTCAACATTTTGTGTTGCCGACCCCTGGTCTAGACCATTGGTGTCAAACTCAAGGCCAGTTCTGGCCCGCCACATCGTTTTATATGGCCTGCGAAAGACTGGAAAAGATTAGTTTCAACAATTAGATGATGTAGATATGAAGTGATTGCTCTGAGACTGCAAGGGAATGTACTTTAGTGTTTACAATTTATTGACTAAATATGCGCCAGAATAACAAGTTGAGTCATAACCCAAAAAAAAAACGATAAGAAACCAAAACAATGATTTGCAAACTTATAAAATAAAATTCAACCCCGCAAAAAATTTGTCGCCTAAAATATAATTGTTTGTATTCCATCCATTTTCTACCGCTTATTCCCTTTTGGGGTCGCGGGGGGCGCTGGCGCCTATCTCAGCTAAAATCGGGCGGAAGGCGGGGTACACCCTGGACATGTCGCCACCTCATCGCAGGGCCAACACAGATAGAAAGACAATATTCACACTCACATTCACACACTAGGGCCAACTTTTTTTTATATATGTTTTAATTTGGGATAGGCTCCATCACCCGCCGCCAGGCAAAATCGGTGGGAAATGGATGGATGTTGTCCTCCGTGTTTTAAAATGTTGTTTTCTATTTACTGTTTTAATTGGATTTACCCTTTAAAATCATTTTTAATCATATTTATTTTATATTGTTTTTATGTTGCTTTTATATGTATTTATTTTTTTTAATTTTTTTTTAATTCAGTCATTGGTGGAGCTCAGGATAGTCTTTAAATGTTGTTTTTAATGTTGTTGGGCAGCACTTTGTGAACATTTTTGTTGTTTAAATGTGTTATATAAATAAAGTGGATTGGATGGATGCATGAATGGATGGATGGATGGATGAATTTCAGATCAATTTTTTTCTGGATGCGAGGAATATTTTTCTGTGTTGGTTGCATGAAATGACCCACATTTCCCACAATAGGACAGGCCATCGTCATTAGTGAGCACAACAGAGTCCTCCATAAGCTCCTACACACTTTGAACGTGGCCACAGCTTCTTGGGGCGACACGTTTACGTAAAAAAAAAAATTGAATCTGCTGCGTTGAGAAGAAGGATTTTATTGTCACATCGACAACCTTCCTTTGCAGGCGTGGGTGACGACAACCTCGCTTTGTAGCTGTGGAGCGGGCGAAGGTGCGATGCTGGGCCGGGTGAGTGGACGAGTAGGCTGCAGATCTGCTGCGACCGGCCAGCCAGCTCGTTAAGGTGGTGGGGGGCGGGCGGGGGGGTTCTGATTAGCGGTGGGAAAAAAAATCTGGCTGGAGGGAGTGAGAGCGGGGAGACAGAAATGGGAGCTGAAGAAGAACAGGTAAACAATGGTGAGTAATAGGAGAGGAGAGTGGAGTGGACGTGTGGGAGGGAATTAAGTCATACATAATCACATGGCTTTCATATTAGATTACAATTAATTTAGGTTCCATCATTTCATTTAATGACGGCTCGGTATCATCTGTCTGGGTGACAGACAGTGTCAACTTTGAACAAGGAGAAAATGGAATCCCCTTAGTCCAGGGGTGTCAAACTCAAATACAGAGTGGGCCAATACAGAGTGGGCCAAAATTTAAAAGTGAACAAAGCCGTGGGCCGAGATTGAACAAATGAACCTTTTAATAGGGACCCAAACAAGTTGTGCATTGAGTATTGAACAAGGAAGGCTTATATAACTTTATAGTGACATGCAAAATCGAGTTACAAGTAATAATAACAATAATTTAAAAATATTAATGGCATATCAAATAAAATTTAAATAAAAATTGAATGCCTCTTTTCGGCGGCGGGGTTGAGGTGGACGGGGTTTGGTGATAGCGGGGGTGTATATTGTAGCGTCCCGGAAGAGTTAGTGCTGCAAGGCGTTCTGGGTATTTGTTCTGTTGTGTTTATGTTGTGTTACGGTGCAGATGTTCTCCCGAAATTTGTCATTCTTGTTTGGTGTGGGTTCACAGTGTGGCGCATATTTGTAACAGTGTTAAAGTTGTTTATACGGCCACCCTCAGTGTGACCTGTATGGCTGTTGACCAAGTATGCCTTGCATTCACTTGTGTGTGTGTATACGCCGCATATATTACGTGACAGGGACGGCACGCTGTTAGTATGGAGGAAAAGTGGACAAGGAGACAGGTTGTAGAGAACGCCAAAGGCAGTGCCTTTAAAGCCCACCCCAAATATTGTTGTCCCGGGATAAAATTCGGGAGGTGTACTGAACTTCGGGAGTCTCCTGGGAAAACCGTGAGATTTGGCAAGTAAGAGTATTAGTGGTGAATGCGGTGTTACAGCGGCGGGCCAGCTCTAATGTTCATTTGATATTGCCTCGAGGGCCAAGTGAAATTACACGGCGGGCCAAATTTGGCCCGTGGGCCAGAGTTTGACACCCATGCCTTAGTCACACGATTATGTCTTCAGCATGTAGACTGTCCTTGTCCCTCGACCAGGCCTGGGCAACACTAAATGTTCAAAGAGCCATAATGGACCAAAAATGCAAAAAAAAAAAAATGTGTGGAGCCGAAAAAAAATGAAAAGTCTTATATAAATGTTATATTTCACATGACTTAAGTGTTTATATTAGCTGAAATATCCTACTCAGTGGCCTAGTGGTTGGAGTGTCCGCCCTGAGATCCGTAGGTCGTGACTTCATACCAAACACTATAGACACCCATTATCTCCCTGCTTGGCACTCAGCATCAAGGATTGAAATTAGGGGTTAAATCACCAACAATTATTCCCGGGCGCGGCACCGCTGCTGCTCACTGCTCCCTTCACCTCCCAGGGGGTGATCAAGGGGATGGGTCAAATGCAGAGGCCAAATTTCACCACACCTAGTGTGTGTGTGACTATCATTGGTTGTGGAAAGGGGTGGGGTGCGCTGTAGCCCTGACCAAGATGGCGGCAAGGAGGCGGAGGATGCGGCGGAGCGGAGAGGCGGGGCTTGCTGGGAGCGACGCCGCCACAATCTAAGTCAGGTGCGTGGCACACACACTGGCACACGATTAATTCAACTCCTCCTGCTGTATAAAAGGGGAGAAGGAGGAGAGATCAAGGAAGGAGTTGGAGAGCCTGCAGGAGCAGATAAAGAGCGATCAAAGAGCGAGCCAGAGAGGAGGACGTCGACGATGGCGGCTGAAAGAGCCGACTGTGAGTGATCAGTGGAAAGACAAGCTTTATTGGAAAATATAAAAGAGTCAAACTTGCTCGAAAGCAAGTCCTTCACGGGTGGTCCATTCAACCCACACGATGACGGCATAAGTCTGTCACATTTGTACTTTAACTTTAACTTGACTATGTGTCGCAGAAATGTTGAAATTTAATACTTATTCCATACATTTTTACATAATTACGAACCATTAGTGAATCACAGGCTACTCAGAAGGTGAGTGTGGAGGGGCGGAGCCGGCAGCCCGACAGCGAGGCAGGGCACGCCGTAGCCCAGCCCAAGATGGCGGCAAGGAAGCGTGGCCGGCAGCCCGACAGATGGCGGCGATGAGGCGTGGACTGCGAGCAAGCAGCCAGGCGGGGCGCGACGGAATCAACCCCGCAAATATCATCAGGTGCGTGGGTCGCCCAGCTGGGCACAATTTAAATCTCCTCTCGCATTATATAAAAGGGCAGCCGCCATAAACGCCGCGGGGAGAGACGGACAGAGAAGGAGCCAGGAGGAAGTGGATGCTGAATGAGAGGGAGAGAGAGCCACAGGAAGACGGAGACGCACGTGACTGAAAAGGTGGAGCGGCAGAGGAAGCAGAACACGGCAAGGCTGAAAAGCAACCCTTAGAGACTTTTTATTATTGAAAAATAAAAAAAAGTCTAACCAGCGCCACAATGTCCTTCCTTGGTTGTCCTGAGAACCTGCACGACAGCAAGAGACTGTCACAGTGAGATAACTCCTGCAAATTACTGGCTTTTTAATGGCCAAAGGTATAGATGTGTGTGTCTAAGTTAACCCTTGTGCAACATTCATATTATTGTTACTCAGCCAGCGGTTGTGGGTCTGATGGACCCGTTGCATTTTGTGGCTTTTAATACCTCACAATCAAACCTTTTTATGTTAAAATATTGAACAGATGTTTATTGGGATAAGGTACACATGTGTTCAGTATTTTAACATAAAAGTGTTTGATCGTGAGGCATTAAAAGCCACAAAAAGCAACGACTCCATCAGACCCACAAATGCTGGCTGAGTAACAACAACATGAATGTTGCGTGGAAAATTTCACCGCCAGTTTCCGCATCCCACATGGAGTCTACTTTTGTGTTTCTGCACCTGCGGTTCCCACACAGGGTTGCAGCATTGTTTCTCAACACGGTCTGCTCTCATTTTCTCGCACATTTGACCCTCTGATATTATGTGTACCTACACTCTGTCCTACTCATGTCTAGGCCTACCGTGTGTGTGTGTGTGTGTGTGTGTGTGTGTGTGTGTGTGTGTGTGTGTGTGTGTGTGTGTGTGTGTGTGTGTGTGTGTGTGTGTCTAGCTATAGTGGAAAGGGGGGGGCCTCGCAACCTACTAACCAAACGTGGCTCAACACAAAGTAGGCAAGACGTGTGTGTGTGTGTGTGTGTGTGTGTGTGTTTGTGTGTGTATGTGTGTGTGTGTGTTACACACAACATCAATTTCCACACTTCTATTAGCCCCGGGTCCAGTGGAAATGGACATCTTATATGTAATAGATATGTGTAGGTGGGGTGTATGGTTGTAAATATGTATTCTCATATATGTTCCATCCATCCTTTTTTCTACCGCTTGTCCCTTTTGGGGTCGCGGGCGGAAGGCGTGGTACACCCAGGGCAAGTCGACGCCTCATCGCACGGCCCTGATATATGTTCTTCACAGGAAATGAGCCAAAGCCAATAAGTCTCAGTTTGAAAAATTAATTGTATAATATTTCTTTTGATAAAAAATGAAAACGGGTCCCACAGACCCGAACACCACACAAAGATTGTCATAGATTTATTACAATCTTTGGCAAGCTAGGTAATGTTTGCTGTGGTCTGGAACAAGATGGCACACACACAACTATCTGAAATGCAGCCAATATTACGTACAGATAATGTGTCATGAGACATGCAAACATAAATTATATACACAGAGGATAAAAGTAAAGGATATTAATCAAGCTTAGATGTAGCTACAAACGAGGCATAATGATGCAATATGTACATGCAGCTAGCCTAAATAGCATGTTAGCATCAATTAGCTCACAGTAATAGATTGACCAAACATGCCTAATTAGCACTCCAGCAAATCCATTAAATCAGCAAAGCTCACCTTTGTGCATCCACACACAGCATAAAACGTTTGGTGGACAAAATGAGACAAAGAAGGAGTGGCATGAAACACGTCTTTCTGTGGCGGCATCGGAGAAAGTTGCACATGCAAACAAACTATGATGGGTTCAAGGATCACTGAAATTAGTAGGACAAAACGGTGCTCGCCAAATACTCTCATCAGGGAAGCATGCAGAACATAAACAGTGGGATTTCTAACAATTGGGCAAGTTTGTGTCACGTATGTCCTACAGAAAATATATTAAAACAAAAAAATTATTTTTTTCTTCATCTTTTTTAATGTTCAGACATCTCTGGGGTTGCTGACCAGCGCCCTGGACGGTGGATCAGACTGACTTGAGAGTTATCTAACCCAAACAGATCTATCAATGCTGTTTTCTTTTTACTGGCTCTGCTATCTTATTTCTGCTTTATGGCCAAGGACACCTCCTGTAGCAACACTCCCATCAGTGGGTGTAATGTGTTTTTAGTGATACTTTTGCATTTTGTCTTGCTGTGATCACAGTTTAATGATCGTCACTGAGGTAATTTCACCCATTTTCACGCCTGTGGCAGCGGTGATTAAATATTCTGCTTTGAGCCGCGCCAATCTGCACTTTGGCAGACTACGCGTTCGGCATTAAATTCAAGTGAAAACATTCAAAATCCATCACTGGTGTAGGAAGGATGCTTCTGTCGCTGCATTATCAACATACTTTCTTGTTAGAAATCCCTTTGATATAACCAAACGATTAAAATATGCGATAGCATTAAGCACATTTTGTTCATTGTTAACTCAAATTACGCACAAATAATCACAAATAGATACCATTTTTTTTTTATCAAACCTCTTAAGGCCTAAGCTGTTTGTTTACATGTTTTTTTTATTTATCTTTGCTATTTGGCCTTATTGGACCCTAATTAGAATAAAAACTAAGAATCATCTTTTCATATAATGAACTTAGCCCATAAGTACACAAACGCAAACTTCATGTTAAATGATATGCTAATTCCTTTTTTAACTTTTTTTGTAAAATAAGAGCTAAAAGGTGCTGTCCACGCATGTGGCCAACTAAGCCTTTAGAGCTGTTAATAAGTGTACCACAGAAAGATCATTTGTAAGTTTTTAAAACTATGTCTGGACATGTTCATCTAACATTATGATTTTTGAAAGAGCTCAACACAAAAAAGGACATAAACACGCTTTTTATGACACAAAAAAATATGACCTGCACTGCCTTGGTTTATTGCCAACAAGATTGAAATCCCTGCTCTAGGAGTACTTGGGAGAGGATCTACACTTCCATGTTTAGATACTATTTTCATGCATTAATAACACAATATGTGGATTGTTATGAATATGGTTTAAATGTCAAATATGTTAAACTATGTAATCTGTGATATTATATCCTAAATGTTTCTGATATCCTGTATTTAAATGTTGCACTTTTTAGTGATGTTCCTATTGCTACATGACAATATTTTATTAATTTATTATTACATAGAGAAGGTTATAACTTTCTCTATGTAATAATAAACATTCCATCTGTTAAATAGTCCTTAATTGAGGACTATCAAGTAGAACATGTAATGACTGAATGCAAACAATATTTCAGCCGTTAAATTAGTGCCATCAATGGAAATTATAGTTAAAGCTTTATGATTGCGTTAACTTTGACAGCCCTAATATACTCACACATATACATATATACTGTATATCCATCCATCCATCCATCCATCTTCTTCCGCTTTTCCGGGGTCTGGTCACGGGGGCAGCAGCCTAAGCAGAGAAGCCCAGACTTCCGTCTCCCCAGCCACTTTGTCCAGCTTTTCCCAGGCCAGCCGGGAGACATAGTCTCCCCAACGTGTCCTGGGTCTTCCCCGTGGCCTCCTACCGGTTGGACGTGCCCTAAACAACTTCCTAGGGAGGCGTTCGGGTGGCATCCTGACCAGATGCCCGAACCACCTCATCTGGCTCCTCTCCATGTGGAGGAGCAGCGGCTTTACTTTGAGTTCCTCCCGGATGGCAGAGCTTCTCACCCTATCTCTAAGGGAGAACCCCAAAACTAATTTTGGCCGCTTGTACCCGTGATCTTATCCTTTTGGTCATGACCCAAAGCTCATGACCATAGGTGAGGATGGGAACGTAGATCGACCGGTAAATTGAGAGCTTTGCCTTCCGGCTCAGCTCCTTCTTCATCACAACGGATCGATACAACGTCCGCATTACTGAAGACGCCGCACCGATCCGCCTGTCGATCTCACGATCCACTCTTCCCTCACTCGTGAACAAGACTCCTAGGTACTTGAACTCCTCCACTTGGGGCAGGGTCTCCTCCCCAACCCGGAGATGGCATTCCACCCTTTTCCGGGCGAGAACCATGGACTCGGACTTGGAGGTGCTGATTCTCATCCTGGTTGCTTACAGGGGTCAATAATATTAAATAAAACCTCTTTCACGTTTTAAATGAATACTTCAGACTACAAGAACATGGCAGAGTGTTGACCGTCAGCAGCCAGCACAGTGAGATGGTTTCCCTCTCGGTTTCATCTCGTTTCTTTGCAGATGGAAGTGAGCCTTCATGTCACGTTGGCTTATGACAGTGATGGCAGTGTGTACACTTCTTATGAATTATGCAATACTCAGGTGGCTTAGACAACAATGCCTGACAATGACAGCCGCCGAGAGGTTTTATACCTGCTGTCTGAATTCTATTTGAAATCCAACTACTGATGTGTCGCTACCACCACAGTCATACCCTTGGATTTTGGCTTTTTTCTCGCCTTGTAAACATAAATGAACTGCAGAAAAAAGAGGTGACGGGTGTTGTTGATATTTGATATCGATTCAAATAGTCTTCCACGGTTGGCAGTCTGAAAGACCCAGGGTGGGTGGCACTAACAAACCAAGAGGGGGAAAAAATGAAGCAAGGAAAACAATCCAGTTCTTATTCGTCAAGGCAACATGAAGAAGTGAATTATATTTATATAGCACTTTTCTCTAGTGACTCAAAGCGCTAATAAATAGTGAAACCCAATATCAATAGCATGTAAATCCCATCATAAAACTCATTTGTATACTCTAGCCTTTAAATAGACCCCCCTTTTAGACCAGTTGATCTGCCGTTTCTTTTCTTTTCTGCTGTGCACCCCTCTCCCTCTTGGAGGAGGGGGCACAGGTCCGGCCATTGATGAAGTGTTAGCTGTCCAGATGCACAGGCGAGCGGTCCACCCCGAGTCCCGAGACTCGGGGTGGACCGCTCGCCTGTGCATCTGTTGGGGACATTTCTACGCTGCTGACCTGTCTACGTTTGGGATGGTCTCCTGCTGGCCCCACTATGGACTGGACTCTCACTATTATGTTAGATCCACTATGGACTGGACTCTCACTATTATGTTAGATCCACTATAGACTGGAATCTCACTATTATGTTAGATCAACTATGGACTGGAATCTCACACTATTATGTTAGATCAACTATGGACTAGAATCTCACTATTATGTTAGATCCACTATGGACTGGACTCTCACACTATTATGTTAGATCCACTATGGACTGGACTCTCACACTATTATGTTAGATCCACTATGGACTGGACTCTCACTATTATGTTAGATCAACTATGAACTGGAATATCACTATTATGTTAGATCCACTATGGACTGGACTCTCACTATTATGTTAGATCCACTATGGACTGGACTCTCACTATTATGTTTGATCCACTATGGACTGGACCCTCACACTATTATGTTAGATACACTATGGACTAGACTCTCACTATTATGTTAGATCCACTATGGACTGGACTCTTAAACTATTATATTAGATCCACTATGGACTGGACTCTCACTATTATGTTAGATCCACTATGGACAGGACTCTCACTATTATGTTAGATCCACTATGGACTGGACTCTCACTATTATGTTGGATCCACTTTGGACTGGACTTTCACATTATTATGCTAGACCCACTCAACGTCCATTGGACCAGTCGCCCTAGAGTGGGTGGTCACCTACATCTGCGATCCTCTCCAAGGTTTCTCATTGTCATCCCACTGGGTCGAGTTTTTCCTTGCCCTGATGTGGGATCTGAACCGAGGATGTCGTCGTGGCTTGTGCAGCCATTTGAGACACTTGTGATTTAGGGCTATATAAATAAATCATTGATTGATCTAAGTTACATTTAAACCAGTGTGGGTGCCACTGGGAGCAGGTGGGTAAAGTGTCTTGCCAGGGGGCGACATGGCTCGGTTGGTGGAGTGGCCGAGCCAGCAACTTGAGGGTTCTAGGTTGGATTCCCGCTTGTGCCATCCTAGTCACTGCCGTTGTGTCCTTGGGCAAGACACTTTACCCACCTGCTCCCAGTGCCACCCACACTGCTTTAAATGTAACTTAGATATTGGGTTTCGCTATGTAAAAGCGCTTTGAGTCACTAGAGAAAAGCGCTATATAAATATAATTGACATGACTTCACTTGCCCAATGAGAAGCCAGAGAGAGGGACAAATTTGAGAGACAAAATGTCAAGTTCATTTCAAGACTGGTTCCTCGTTGAGCAAGCAGACTTCATCCCACAGTGATTTTCAACCAACCCCCTGCTCAGTGTTGATCCCAATTAGTGTCAAGACCCCCCCGCCCCCCAACAAGTGTCAGAGTAAATGATACGCCTGCCACAGGGCCTCTGTGGGCAGTTGCCACCAGCAGTGACAGCGCTTGTGAACAACTGAGATGAACACTCAGGGAGAATAAAACTCTAGTTGAGCAGAATTGGCTGAGAGTGATGAGGAACACAAAGATGACTTTACATATTCTCACTGCTGAAATGCAGATTTACTAAATGTTCCGGACCATAGGGCGCACCGGATTATAAGATGTACTACCATGTACCACCTCAGAAAACACCTGGCCCTCCAAGTACAACTGTACCGACCAGCGGTAAGACACAGTAGCGTAGTAGGCCCAAGTATTCATTTAAAACATGACCCCTGTAACTTTTGGCCTGTTCTAAAAATAGCTCAAATAGCAGCTGTGGAGAGGCGGAGCAGACGGTACGACAGAGAGGCAGGGCACGATGGCGGGGAGGAGGCGGGGATGGCAAGCGAGCGAGGAGCCAGGAGCGACACCACAAACAAGATCAGGTGTGTGTATCGCGCACCTGTACACGATTAACGTATCGCCTCTCCCTGTATAAAAGGGGAGAAGGAGAAGAAAACGGGGCTGGTGATGGTGCGGAGTGAGAGCAACCATACGAGGAAGGAACAAGAGAGAGCTGACAACATGAGCAGCGGCGCGTGCAACCCGGAAGAGAGCGAGAGCGAGAGGCCGGCGTAGACAAGGAGAAGGCTGAAAAGCAACACGCAGAAGACTTTTGTTTATTGAAAAATAAAATAAGTCTACACCCGCTCAAAAGGCATGTCCTTCCTTGGTGGTCCCTGGAACCCGCAAGACGACGGCGTGAGTCCGTCACAGCAGCACTTACCAGTGAGCTGCCTCTATTTTTTTTAATTATATTTATTTATTGGCAAGCTGGTCTCGGTTTGCTCAAAATTTTTAATTTCAAGAGAGACACAACTCAAACAAAATTTGAAAATCCAAGAAAATATTTTAAAGACTGCAGGCTCTCCAACTCCTTCTGCCCCGTTCTCTCCTCCTTCTCCCCTTTTATACATTGAGAGGAAATACGTCAATCCACGCACCTGTCCTCGCTTGTGGCGTCGCTCTCGGCACGCCCCGCCTCGCCATTCGCTCACATTTTCCGCCTCCCCGCAGCCATCTTGGGTCCTGCCGCTCTGTCAGACTATCGGCTCCGCCTCTCCACCAGGTGTTACCATGTACACACAACATGATAATACTCGTATGTTGAAGCACGGTACAATCCATCAAGCGGTGTGGCTTCATAGCTTACCAAAGTCCTACTAGAGCATTTTGATGAATTTTTGAGTGTGTAATGTTTTATATTTTCAATGGAACATATAAATCAATCAATCAATCAATCAACATTTATTTATATAGCCCTAAATCACAAATGTCTCAAAGGACTGTACAAACCACTACGACATCCTCGGAAGAACCCACATAAGGGCAAGGAAAACTCACACCCAGTGGGACGCCAGTGACAATGCTGACTATGAGAAACCTTGGAGAGGACCTCAGATGTGGGCACCCCCCCCCTCTAGGGGACCGAAAGCAATGGATGCCGAGCGGGTCTAACATGATACTGTGAAAGTTCAATCCATAGTGGCTCCAACACAGCCGCGAGAGTCCAGTTCAAAGCGGATCCAAGACAGCAGCGAGAGTCCCGTCCACAGGAAACCATCCCAAGCGGAGGCGGAACAGCAGCGCATAGATGTCCCCAACCGATACACAGGCGAGCGGTCCATCCTGGGTCTCGACTCTGGACAGCCAGTACTTCATCCATGGTCATCGGACCGGACCCCCTCTACAAGGGAGGGGGGGACAGAGGAGAAAAAGAAAATAAGTGGCAGATCAACTGGTCTAAAAAAAAAGGTCTATTTAAAGGCTAGAGTATACAGATGAGTTTTAAGGTGAGACTTAAATGCTTCTACTGAGGTAGCATCTCAAACTGTTACCTGGAGGGCATTCCAGAGTACTGGAGCCTGAACGGAAAACGTTCTATAGCCTGCAGACTTCTTTTGGGTTTTAGGAATCACTAATAAGCCGGAGTCTTTTGAACGCAGATTTCTTGCCGGGACATATGGTACAATACAATCGGCAAGATAGGATGGAGCTAGACCGTGTAGTATTTTATACGTAAGTAGTAAAATGTTGGGGGTGTTTACTTGAGTCATATTGCAGTCTACAAGTATATCTTATGTGTGGCTGCCATCTCCTGGTCACACTTAATAATAATAATAAAAATAATGGATGGCTTCCTCCCACCTCCAAAGACATGCACCTGGGGATAGGTTGATTGGCAACATTAAATGGTTCCTAGTGTGTGAATGTTGTCTGTCTATCTGTGTTGGCCCTGCGATGAGGTGGCGACTTGTCCAGAGTGTACCCCACCTTCCGCCCGATTGTAGCTGAGATAGGCGCCAGCGCCCCCCGCGACCCCGAAAGGGAATAAGCGGTAGAAAATGGATGGATTTGTAAAAAAAAAAAAAAACACTTTACGTTGAGCAAACCTCAAAGTGCCACAGTGTAAAAAAAATAGTAATAATAATAATAATAATAATATTAAAAAGATAAAAATAAATAAAATATAAAACTAGAACCAGCATGCATGTCTATAAAAAGGCTTTTTTTTAAGAGATGGGTTTTTAAGAGTTTTTTAAAAGCATCCACAGTCTGAGGTGTCCTCAGGTGGTCAGGGAGAGCGTTCCACAGACTGGGAGCAGCGGAGCAGAAAGTTCGTAGCTTTGTCCGTTGAGGTTGGAGGAGGTTAGCCTGTTTGGAGCGGAGGTGTCGTGTGGAGGATTTGGGGCTGAGCACTTCTTTTAGGTAGAGGGGGGCATTTCCATGGAGGCACTGGTGAGTTAGTACGCAGATTTTGAATTCACTTATCATTTCACTATGTACCAAACTAAATATCTTCGAGGTCGGGAAGCGCAACCAAAATGAGTTTGTACATCAGGTGCACCGGTTATAAGGCGCACTGTGGAGTTTTGAGAAAATGAAAAGATTTTACAGTCATTTGTTGACCGTGAGTGAGGCTCGGTTTTGAGGCATCTGTTTCATTCCATGACAGCTCTTCAGAACGTACGCCGGTTCTTTCGAGTCTTGTATTCTGTTCTCCTAATCAAGTGCACTTGACATTGTGTACTCGTTGATGGTCGAGCCGCACTCAAACATGAAACCACAGGCTTTTGCAATCTTCACATGTTTTCCTACATTATTCTTCTTCCTGACAATCATCCTTCATCTCAAGTCTTGCTCTCCAGTGTCTACTCGCACGACGAAGCCACAAAATGTGACTTCAAAGCCCACCGAGACGCAGTTTGAGTTTCTTGGGTAGTTGCTATGCGGACTCACATCCTCGCCGTGTTTGACAGCCAGCAGCTGGCGGATGAGCGCGGGTCTAAGATCAGACGGACATAGTACCCTTCCTGACGTGGTCCACTGCGGCTGCGAGGAGTGGTTCACAGGGGACCTACGTGACACCACTGGCCGCCTCCTGAGGGTCCGCACTCACGTCACTTTCTACTCCACCGCCAGATGCTCCTGAACTGCAGAGGTGGTGAATTCTAGCATGTGCTATGTTCTTATTTGATTGTGAGCCAGCATGTGTTTGTATTTGGTCCTTTAGAGCAGGCCTGAGATATCATTTTGACTCGGGGGCCAAATTCAGAGAAAAACATGTAGTCTGGGGGCTTGTCTTGCCCAAGGACACAACGGCAGTGACTAGGATGGCAAAAGCGGGGATCGAACCTCGAACCCTTAAGTTGCTGGCATGGTCCCTCTACCAATTGAGCTATACCGCCCCAAAAAGAGGAGTGGACTATATTAAACTAGGGCTGTGAATCTTTGGGGGTCCCACGATTCGATTCAATATCGATCTTTGGGGTCACGATTCAATAATATATCGATTTTTTTCCATTCAACGTGAGTCTCGATTCAAAAACGATATTTTTCCGATTCAAAAGGAATTGGAAAAGACGATACATCCGATACATCATTTTATGTGGCTTTATGCCTCTGTTTATTGCAGTTCTGAGTGTTGCTGGGTCAGGTTTGCTTTTGGAATTGGATTGCATTGTTATGGTATTGCTGTGTAGTGGTTTGTTGGATTGATAAAAAAAAAAAATTTAAAATCGATTTTTTTAAAATGATAATCGATTCTGAATCGCACAGCGTATTCGATTCAATTCATATTCGAATCGATTTTTCCCACACCCCTAATATTAACCTTTTACATTGTTATGGTTAAAATAGGTTTAGTAGTGTACCGTGTTTCGGGATGTAAAACATGCATCTAACATTTAGGTATCAAACTGAAGGCCCGGGGACCAGTTTTGGTCCGATACATCATTTTATGTGGCTCGCGAAAGCCTGGAAAAAATGTGTTTCAATCCTTTTTTTTCTTTCTTTTTTACTAAATGCATAGTTTTTCTCAATTTTGAATGAAAAAAATGCAATGTTCAACTTTAATATTATCTGATTTAAAAAGAAATACCAATAGAAAAAAACACTACTGATAATAAATAACAAAATAATGACCTCTAATATCAACAATACAATCCCTTCAGATGCTACAATACATAAATGCAATGAATACTTCAGTTACTAAAAAAAAAGTGGGGGAAGAAAGAGGAGTGGACTATATTAACCTTTTACATTGTTATGGTTGAAATAGGTTAAGTAGTGTGGTGTGTTTCGGGATGTAAAACATGCATCTAACACTCAGGTGTTAAACTCAAGACCCGGGGGCCAGTTCTGGTCCGATACATCATTTTATGTGGCTCGCGAAAGCCTGGAAAAAATGGGTTTCAATAAATTATATTTTGTCCTACTAAATGCATTCGTTCCTTCAATTTTGACAGGAAAAAAAATCCAAAATGAGTTTCGATACAATCGCTTCAAATGCAACATTACATAAATGTAATGAATACTTGAATTACAAAAAAAAGTGTGTGGGGGGAGTGGACTATATTAACCTTTTACATTGTTATGGTTAAAATAGGTTTATTAGTGTTCTGACCCACTTCATCATTTTATGTGGCCTGCAAAAGCCTGGAAAAAATGAGTTTTAATAAAATACTTTTTTTTCAACTAAATGCATTCGTTCTTTCAATTTTTACAGAAAAGAAGAATACATATTTTAAATGTTAATATTATCTGATCATGTCGATTATAATATTATATACTTTATTGCAAAAACTATGTTTGTGTGAAGATGTGGACTATGGTGTGGATTGTTTTCCCATGGTGCAAAGCGATTGGAGCGGACACGGCGTGAAGGTAAAAACATGATTTAATTTGAACTAAAAAAGGTAGAAACAAAAGGTGCGCACGAGGCCCAGAACAAACTTGGCTAATAAAACAAAACTATCACAAAGAAAGAACTATGGAAAAAAAGGAACAAACAAAAGGCGCTCAAAGCAGAGGTACAAAACTTGACTAAGAAAACAAAAACTATTACTATAACGTAAACTATGGACATGAAACATGGACTAAAAAACTCACTTTACTGTACAAAAAAGCAGCATGAAATTTCACCTGGACAGAGTACTCAGAGTGTCAAGACTGCAGAGCATGAATGTGATGTCGCCAGGCTGACTGCCTGGCAACTACAGGCTTAAATAGGTGACGTGTTTAACAACAGGTGCGCGAGTCCAAATGAATCAGGTGCGTGGCATGAGGACAGGTGAAAACTAATGGGTTGTCTTGGAAACAAAGCAGGGAGTGAAAAAACAGGAACTGACAGAGTGCAAAAAAACAAAACAGAGCATAGCAAAACTAAACATGATCACCAGGACATGACGGTTTGTGAGATAAGAACAAACAGTTCAATATCAATCAATGTTTATTTATATAGCCCCAAATCACAAATGTCTCAAAGGACTGCACAAATCATTACGACTACAACATCCTCGGAAGAACCCACAAAAGGGCAAGGAAAACTCACACCCAGTGATCTGCTTGTCACCTTATATTTGTCACGCCTATGGATCATGTTTTGTTTTGGTCATGTTATGTTTTGTTTTCTGGACACCTGTTTCCTGTTTTGCACTTCCTGGTTTGTTTTCGATACCATGCCAAATCATTACTTTCAGCTGTCATGTCACGCACCTGTTCCTTCACTGATTTCAGTCACTGCTATTTAAACCATTTTGTTTCTGTTCTTCGTGCTGCACTTTACCTACCTTACCGACATTACCTACTATCCTACCTACCTTACCTTGCCGACCTTCATGCCTTGCCACGCTGTTTGTTGTTTTGACCACACCACGTAAGCTTTTTTTGTATTTATGCCTCAGTGCAAGTTTTTTGGTTTGTTTTGTGCCACAGTTAGTGTGTTTTGTTCATGATCACGACAGGGGACGACATTATGCTGTTGGGAGGGTGGCCCTGGTTCAATCCCCACCTAGTACCAACCTCTTTGAATCCTGAGCAAGACACTTCACCCTTGCTCCTGATGGGTGCTGGTTAGCGCCTTGCATGGCAGCTCCCTCCATCAGTGTGTGAATGTGTGTGTGAATGTGGAAGTAGTGTCAAAGCGCTTTGAGTACCTTGAAGGTAGAAAAGCACTACACAAGTACAACCCATTTAGAATTTTTTTGTATACAGTCATGCCATTGTGCTGTTTTTGTTTTGAGTATAGTCTAGTTTGTTATCTGCCATTGTGCGCGCCCTTTTTTTTTCTCCTGTTTTTGTATTATAGTCTTTAAATAAATCCATCCATCCATTTTCTACCGCTTATTCCCTTTTGGGGTCGCGGGGGGCGCTGGCGCCTATCTCAGCTACAATCGGGCGGAAGGTGGGGTACACTCTGGACAAGTCGCCACCTCAGCGCAGGGCCAACACAGATAGACAGACAACATTCACACTCACATTCACACACTAGGGACCATTTAGTGTTGCCAATCAACCTATCCCCAGGTGCATGTCTTTGGAGGTGGGAGGGGCCTATCCCCAGGTGCATGTCTTTGGAGGTGGGAGGGGCCTATCCCCAGGTGCATTTCTTTGGAGGTGGGAGGGGCCTATCCCCAGGTGCATGTCTTTGGAGGTGGGAGGAAGCCGGAGTACCCGGAGGGAACCCACGCAGTCACGGGGAGAACATGCAAACTCCACACAAGAAGACCCCGAGCCTGGATTTGAACCCAGGTCGGCAGGAACTTTGTATTGTGAGGCAGACACACTAACCACTCTGCCACCGTGAAGCCCAGCAAGTGATATGTTGAAAAACAAAAGACAAAAAATAATCTAATGATCAAATGCATTTCAATTAATCACAGGTTATTACCTGCATGCATAATGTAAATTAAATTTTCAAAAAAAGCCATACTGCGACGCGGCCCTCAATGAAAATGAGTTCGACACCCCTGTTCTAGACATGTCCCCCCCCGTACTCAAGCCGATTGTGGCCCCTCCACATCTGAAATCCAAATGTGGTCCCTGGCTGCATCAGTGAAGTTTGTCTATCAGAAGAACACATCGAGTATTCCGAGTGCATATCCCTGCAAGACTCGTCTGTTCTTCCACAAAATAAATTGCATCTCTTGGCCTGTATTTGATCCTTTATGTTGCTGACGTAGCTGCTTCTAGGTGTTACCCCCACCCCACCTACGGGGTCAGCATTGTGTATATCAGAGAGGAAAATAATAGTCATGTCCCTCCCAGGCACAGAGAATCCTCTCATATATTTGACTCTGCTATCATGTTTCTTAATAGGAATACTATGTTTCAGTCCCAAATGCCACTGAGGCAATGCAGAGGGTTTTGATTAAATCCTCGGGGGCGTTGATGTCTACTCACATATTCTCGTATGCAACTTGTATATTTGAGCCTTAGTCTCAGCTGAAATATATTTTTTAGCACAAACGGTAAGTCTGGCAGTGAGTAGTCGATTGGAAAATGAGTAACGGGTGTAAAAGAAAGTCTGCTTTTCAGCGAAACACAATATAGATACTGTGTTATCTGCCACGCCCATCTTAAAAAAAAATACAAATAAATACAGTGGATTATACAAAACCCACAACCAGTGAAGTTGGCAGGTTGTGTAAATGGTAAAAAAACAACAGAATACAATTATTTGCATATCCTTTTCAACCTATAGTCATTTGAATTGACTGCAAAGTCAAGATACTTAATGTTCGAACTGGTAAACGTTGTTATTTTTTGCAGATATTAGCTCATTTGGAATTTGAAGCCTGCAACGTGTAGCAAAAAAGCTGGCATAAATGGCAAAAAAGACTGAGGAATTTTGAGGCATGCTCATCAAACACTTATTTGGAAGATCCCACATGTGAACATGCTAATTGGGAACAGGTGGGTGCCATGATTGGCTATAAAAGCAGCTTCCATGAAATGCTCAGTCATTCACCAACAAGGATGGGGCGAGGGTCACCACTTTGTGAACAAATGCGTGGGCGAATTGTTTAAGAACAACATTTCTCAACCAGCTACGCCAAGGAATTTATGGATTTCACCATCTACGGTTTGTAATATTATCAAAAGGTTCAGAGAATCTGGAAAAATCACTGCACGTATGCAGCAAGGCGGAAAACCAACATTGAATGCCCGTGACCTTGGATCCCTCAGGCGGTAATGAATCAAAAAGCGACATCAATGTGTAAAGGATATGACCACATGGGCTCAGGAACACTTCAGAAAACCACTGTCACTAACTACAGTTTGTCGTTACATCTGTAAGTGTAAGTTAAAACTTTACTATGCAAAGCGAAAGCCATTTATCAACAACACCCGGAAAAGCCGCCGGCTTCCCTGGGCCCAAGCTCATCTAAGATGGACTGAAGCAAAGTTTAAAAGTGTTCTCTGGTCAGACAAGTCCACATCTTAAATTGTTTTTGGAAACTGTGGACATCGTGACCTCCGGACCAAAGAGGAAAAGAACCATCTGGTCTGTTATCAACGCAACGTTCAAAAGCCAGCATGTGTGATGGTATGGGGGTGTATTAGTGCCCAAGGCATGGGTAACTTACACATGTGTGATGGTATGGGGGTGTATTAGTGAACAAGACATGACTAACTTACACATGTGTGATGGTATGGGGGTGTATTAGTGAACAAGACATGACTAACTTACACATGTGTGATGGTATGGGGGTGTATTAGTGCCCAAGACATGGGTAACTTACACATGTGTGATGGTATGGGGGTGTATTAGTGAACAAGACATGACTAACCTACACATGTGTGATGGTATGGGGGTGTATTAGTGCCCAAGGCATGGGTAACTTACACATGTGTGATGGTATGGGGGTGTATTAGTGAACAAGACATGGGTAACTTACACATGTGTGATGGTATGGGGGTGTATTAGTGAACAAGACATGGGTAACTTACACATGTGTGATGGTATGGGGGTGTATTAGTGCCCAAGGCATGGGTAACTTACACATGTGTGATGGTATGGGGGTGTATTAGTGCCCAAGGCATGGGTAACTTACACATTTGTGATGGTATGGGGGTGTATTAGTGAACAAGGCATGGGTAACTTACACATCTGTGATGGTATGGGGGTGTATTAGTGAACAAGACATGGGTAACTTACACATGTGTGATGGTATGGGGGTGTATTAGTGAACAAGACATGGGTAACTTACACATGTGTGATGGTATGGGGGTGTATTAGTACCCAAGACATGGGTAACTTACACATGTGTGATGGTATGGGGGTGTATTAGTGAACAAGACATGGGTAACTTACACATGTGTGACGGTATGGGGGTGTATTAGTGAACAAGACATGGGTAACTTACACATGTGTGATGGTATGGGGGTGTATTAGTGCCCAAGACATGGGTAACTTACACATGTGTGATGGTATGGGGGTGTATTAGTGAACAAGACATGGGTAACTTACACATGTGTGATGGTATGGGGGTGTATTAGTGAACAAGACATGGGTAACTTACACATGTGTGATGGTATGGGGGTGTATTAGTGAACAAGACATGGGTAACTTACACATGTGTGATGGTATGGGGGTGTATTAGTGAACAAGACATGGGTAACTTACACATGTGTGATGGTATGGGGGTGTATTAGTGAACAAGACATGGGTAACTTACACATGTGTGATGGTATGGGGGTGTATTAGTGAACAAGACATGGGTAACTTACACATGTGTGATGGTATGGGGGTGTATTAGTGAACAAGACAAGGGTAACTTACACATGTGTGATGGTATGGGGGTGTATTAGTGCCCAAGGCATGGGTAACTTACACATGTGTGATGGTATGGGGGTGTATTAGTGAACAAGACATGGGTAACTTACACATCTGTGATGGTATGGGGGTATATTAGTGCCCAAGACATGGGTAACTTACACATGTGTGATGGTATGGGGGTGTATGAGTGAACAAAACATGGGTAACTTACACATGTGTGATGGTATGGGGGTGTATTAGTGCCCAAGGCATGGGTAACTTACACATGTGTGATGGTATGGGGGTGTATTAGTGCCCAAGGCATGGGTAACTTACACATGTGTGATGGTATGGGGGTGTATTAGTGCCCAAGGCATGGGTAACTTACACATGTGTGATGGTATGGGGGTGTATTAGTGCCCAAGGCATGGGTAACTTACACATGTGTGATAATATGGGGGTGTATTAGTGCCCAAGGCATGGGTAACTTACACATGTGTGATGGTATGGGGGTGTATTAGTGAACAAGACATGGGTAACTTACACATGTGTGATGGTATGGGGGGGTATTAGTGCCCAAGGCATGGGTAACTTACACATGTGTGATGGTATGGGGGTGTATTAGTGCCCAAGGCATGGGTAACTTACACATTTGTGATGGTATGGGGGTGTATTAGTGAACAAGGCATGGGTAACTTACACATCTGTGATGGTATGGGGGTGTATTAGTGAACAAGACATGGGTAACTTACACATGTGTGATGGTATGGGGGTGTATTAGTGAACAAGACATGGGTAACTTACACATGTGTGATGGTATGGGGGTGTATTAGTACCCAAGACATGGGTAACTTACACATGTGTGATGGTATGGGGGTGTATTAGTGAACAAGACATGGGTAACTTACACATGTGTGACGGTATGGGGGTGTATTAGTGAACAAGACATGGGTAACTTACACATGTGTGATGGTATGGGGGTGTATTAGTGCCCAAGACATGGGTAACTTACACATGTGTGATGGTATGGGGGTGTATTAGTGAACAAGACATGGGTAACTTACACATGTGTGATGGTATGGGGGTGTATTAGTGAACAAGACATGGGTAACTTACACATGTGTGATGGTATGGGGGTGTATTAGTGAACAAGACATGGGTAACTTACACATGTGTGATGGTATGGGGGTGTATTAGTGAACAAGACATGGGTAACTTACACATGTGTGATGGTATGGGGGTGTATTAGTGAACAAGACATGGGTAACTTACACATGTGTGATGGTATGGGGGTGTATTAGTGAACAAGACATGGGTAACTTACACATGTGTGATGGTATGGGGGTGTATTAGTGAACAAGACAAGGGTAACTTACACATGTGTGATGGTATGGGGGTGTATTAGTGCCCAAGGCATGGGTAACTTACACATGTGTGATGGTATGGGGGTGTATTAGTGAACAAGACATGGGTAACTTACACATCTGTGATGGTATGGGGGTATATTAGTGCCCAAGACATGGGTAACTTACACATGTGTGATGGTATGGGGGTGTATTAGTGAACAAAACATGGGTAACTTACACATGTGTGATGGTATGGGGGTGTATTAGTGCCCAAGGCATGGGTAACTTACACATGTGTGATGGTATGGGGGTGTATTAGTGCCCAAGGCATGGGTAACTTACACATGTGTGATGGTATGGGGGTGTATTAGTGCCCAAGGCATGGGTAACTTACACATGTGTGATGGTATGGGGGTGTATTAGTGCCCAAGGCATGGGTAACTTACACATGTGTGATGGTATGGGGGTGTATTAGTGCCCAAGGCATGGGTAACTTACACATGTGTGATGGTATGGGGGTGTATTAGTGAACAAGACATGGGTAACTTACACATGTGTGATGGTATGGGGGGGTATTAGTGCCCAAGGCATGGGTAACTTACACATGTGTGATGGTATGGGGGTGTATTAGTGCCCAAGACATGACTAACTTACACATGTGTGATGGTATGGGGGTGTATTAGTGCCCAAGGCATGGGTAACTTACACATGTGTGATGGTATGGGGGTGTATTAGTGCCCAAGACATGGGTAACTTACACATGTGTGATGGTATGGGGGTGTATTAGTGCCCAAGGCATGGGTAACTTACACATGTGTGATGGTATGGGGGTGTATTAGTGCCCAAGGCATGGGTAACTTACACATGTGTGATGGTATGGGGGTGTATTAGTGCCCAAGGCATGGGCAACTTACACATGTGTGATGGTATGGGGGTGTATTAGTGAACAAGACATGGGTAACTTACACATGTGTGATATAATGGGGGTGTATTAGTGCCCAAGGCATGGGTAACTTACACATGTGTGATGGTATGGGGGTGTATTAGTGAACAAGACATGGGTAACTTACACATGTGTGATGGTATGGGGGTGTATTAGAGCCCAAGGCATGGGTAACTTACACATGTGTGATGGTATGGGGGTGTATTAGTGCCCAAGACATGACTAACTTACACATGTGTGATGGTATGGGGGTGTATTAGTGCCCAAGACATGACTAACTTACACATGTGTGATGGTATGGGGGTGTATTAGTGAACAAGACATGGGTAACTTACACATGTGTGATGGTATGGGGGTGTATTAGTGCCCAAGACATGACTAACTTACACATGTGTGATGGTATGGGGGTGTATTAGTGCCCAAGACATGACTAACTTACACATGTGTGATGGTATGGGGGTGTATTAGTGAACAAGACATGGGTAACTTACACATGTGTGATGGTATGGGGGTGTATTAGTGCCCAAGACATGGGTAACTTACACATGTGTGATGGTATGGGGGTGTATTAGTGCCCAAGGCATGGGTAACTTACACATGTGTGATGGTATGGGGGTGTATTAGTGAACAAGACATGGGTAACTTACACATGTGTGATGGTATGGAGGTGTATTAGTGAACAAGACATGGGTAACTTACACATGTGTGATGGTATGGGGGTGTATTAGTGAACAAGGCATGGGTAACTTACACATGTGTGATGGTATGGGGGTGTATTAGTGAACAAGGCATGGGTAACTTACACATGTGTGATGGTATGGGGGTGTATTAGTGAACAAGACATGGGTAACTTACACATGTGTGATGGTATGGGGGTGTATTAGTGAACAAGACATGGGTAACTTACACATGTGTGATGGTATGGGGGTGTATTAGTGCCCAAGGCATGGGTAACTTACACATGTGTGATGGTATGGGGGTGTATTAGTGAACAAGACATGGGTAACTTACACATGTGTGATGGTATGAGGGGGTATTAGTGAACAAGACATGGGTAACTTACACATGTGTGATGGTATAGGGGTGTATTAGTGAACAAGACATGGGTAACTTACACATGTGTGATGGTATGGGGGTGTATTAGTGCCCAAGGCATGGGTAACTTACACATGTGTGATGGTATGGGGGTGTATTAGTGAACAAGACATGGGTAACTTACACATGTGTGATGGTATGGGGGTGTATTAGTGCCCAAGACATGGGTAACTTACACATGTGTGATGGTATGGGGGTGTATTAGTGAACAAGCCATGGGTAACTTACACATGTGTGATGGTATGGGGGTGTATTAGTGCCCAAGGCATGGGTAACTTACACATGTGTGATGGTATGGGGGTGTATTAGTGCCCAAGGCATGGGTAACTTACACATGTGTGATGGTATGGGGGTGTATTAGTGCCCAAGGCATGGGTAACTTACACATGTGTGATGGTATGGGGGTGTATTAGTGAACAAGACATGGGTAACTTACACATGTGTGATGGTATGGGGGTGTATAAGTGCCCAAGGCATGGGTAACTTACACATGTGTGATGGTATGGGGGTGTATTAGTGAACAAGACATGGGTAACTTACACATGTGTGATGGTATGGGGGTGTATTAGTGAACAAGACATGGGTAACTTACACCTGTGTGATGGTATGGGGGTGTATTAGTGCCCAAGGCATGGGTAACTTACACATGTGTGATGGTATGGGGGTGTATTAGTGCCCAAGGCATGGGTAACTTACACATGTGTGATGGTATGGGGGTGTATTAGTGAACAAGACATGGGTAACTTACACATGTGTGATGGTATGGGGGTGTATTAGTGAACAAGACATGGGTAACTTACACATGTGTGATGGTATGGGGGTGTATTAGTGAACAAGACATGGGTAACTTACACATGTGTGATGGTATGGGGGTATATTAGTGAACAAGACATGGGTAACTTACACATGTGTGATGGTATGGGGGTGTATTAGTGAACAAGACATGGGTAACTTACACATGTGTGATGGTATGGGGGTGTATTAGTGAACAAGACATGGGTAACTTACACATGTGTGATGGTATGGGGGTGTATTAGTGAACAAGACATGGGTAACTTACACATGTGTGATGGTATGGGGGTGTATTAGTGCCCAAGGCATGGGTAACTTACACATCTGTGATAGTATGGGGGTATATTAGTGCCCAAGACATGGGTAACTTACACATGTGTGATGGTATGGGGGTGTATTAGTGCCCAAGGCATGGGTAACTTACACATGTGTGATGGTATGGGGGGGTATTAGTGCCCAAGGCATGGGTAACTTACACATGTGTGATGGTATGGGGGTGTATTAGTGCCCAAGACATGGGTAACTTACACATGTGTGATGGTATGGGGGTGTATTAGTGCCCAAGGCATGGGTAACTTACACATGTGTGATGGTATGGGGGTGTATTAGTGCCCAAGGCATGGGTAACTTACACATGTGTGATGGTATGGGGGTGTATTAGTGAACAAGACATGGGTAACTTACACATGTGTGATGGTATGGGGGGGTATTAGTGCCCAAGGCATGGGTAACTTACACATGTGTGATGGTATGGGGGTGTATTAGTGCCCAAGACATGACTAACTTACACATGTGTGATGGTATGGGGGTGTATTAGTGCCCAAGGCATGGGTAACTTATACATGTGTGAAAGTTATGGGGGTGTATTAGTGCCCAAGACATGGGTAACTTACACATGTGTGATGGTATGGGGGTGTATTAGTGCCCAAGGCATGGGTAACTTACACATGTGTGATGGTATGGGGGTGTATTAGTGCCCAAGGCATGGGTAACTTACACATGTGTGATGGTATGGGGGTGTATTAGTGCCCAAGGCATGGGTAACTTACACATGTGTGATGGTATGGGGGTGTATTAGTACCCAAGGCATGGGTAACTTACACATGTGTGATGGTATGGGGGTGTATTAGTGAACAAGACATGGGTAACTTACACATGTGTGATGGTATGGGGGGGTATTAGTGAACAAGACATGGGTAACTTACACATGTGTGATGGTATGGGGGTGTATTAGTGAACAAGACATGGGTAACTTACACATGTGTGATGGTATGGGGGTGTATTAGTGAACAAGACATGGGTAACTTACACATGTGTGATGGTATGGGGGTGTATTAGTGAACAAGACATGGGTAACTTACACATGTGTGATGGTATGGGGGTGTATTAGTGCCCAAGACATGGGTAACTTACACATGTGTGATGGTATGGGGGTGTATTAGTGCCCAAGACATGGGTAACTTACACATGTGTGATGGTATGGGGGTGTATTAGTGCCCAAGGCATGGGTAACTTACACACACATGTGTGATGGTATGGGGGTGTATTAGTGCCCAAGGCATGGGTAACTTACACATGTGTGATGGTATGGGGGTGTATTAGTGCCAAGGCATGGGTAACTTACACATGTGTGATGGTATGGGGGTGTATTAGTGACCAAGAGCATGGGTAACTTACACATGTGTGATGGTATGGGGGTATTAGTGCCCAAGGCATGGGTAACTTACGACATGTGTGATGGTATGGGGGTGTATTAGTGCCCAAGACATGGTAACTTACACATGTGTGATGGTATGGGGGTGTATTAGTGAACAAGACATGGGTAACTTACACATGTGTGATGGTATGGGGGTGTATTAGTGAACAAGACATGGGTAACTTACACATGTGTGATGGTATGGGGGGTGTATTCGTGAACAGACATGGGTAACTTACACATGTGTGATGGTATGGGGGTGTATTAGTGCCCAAGACATGGGTAACTTACACATGTGTGATGGTATGGGGGTGTATTAGTGCCCAAGACATGGGTAACTTACACATGTGTGATGGTATGGGGGTGTATTA
This sequence comes from Nerophis ophidion, assembly GCF_033978795.1. NCBI lineage: Eukaryota > Metazoa > Chordata > Actinopteri > Syngnathiformes > Syngnathidae > Nerophis > Nerophis ophidion. The sequence continues at coordinate 79,657,473 of NC_084615.1, forward strand.
GTGCCCAAGGCATGGGTAACTTACACATGTGTGATGGTATGGGGGTGTATTAGTGCCCAAGCATGGGTAACTTACACATGTGTGATGGTATGGGGGTGTATTAGTGCCCAAGTTATGGGTAACTTACACATGTGTGATGGTATGGGGGTGTATTAGTGAACAAGACATGGGTAACTTACACATGTGTGATGGTATGGGGGTGTATTAGTGCCCAAGGCATGGGTAACTTACACATGTGTGATGTTATGGGGGTGTATTAGTGCCCAAGACATGACTAACTTACACATGTGTGATGGTATGGGGGTGTATTAGTGAACAAGACATGGGTAACCTTACACATGTGTGATGGTTATGGGGGTGTATTAGTGCCCAAGACATGGGTAACTTACACATGTGTGATGGTATGGGGGTGTATTAGTGCCCAAGACAATGGGTAACTTACACATGTGTGATGGTATGGGGGTGTATTAGTGCCCAAGGCATGGGTAACTTACACATGTGTGATGGTATGGGGGTGTATTAGTGAACAAACATGGGTAACTTACACGTGTGATGGTATGGGGGTGTATTAGTGAACAAGACATGGGTAACTTACACATGTGTGATGGTATGGGGGTGTATTAGTGAACAAGGCATGGGTAACTTACACATGTGTGATGGTATGGGGGTGTGTTAGAAACAAGGCATGGGTAACTTACACATGTGTGATGGTATGGGGGTGTATTAGTGAACAAGACATGGGTAACTTACACATGTGTGATGGTATGCGGGTGTATTAGTGAACAAGACATGGGTAACTTACACATGTGTGATGGTATGGGGGTGTATTAGTGAACAAGACATGGGTAACTTACACATGTGTGATGGTATGGGGGTGTATTAGTGCCCAAGGCATGGGTAACTTACACATGTGTGATGGTATGGGGGTGTATTAGTGAACAAGACATGGGTAACTTACACATGTGTGATGGTATGTGGGTGTATTAGTGAACAAGACATGGGTAACTTACACATGTGTGATGGTATGGGGGGTGTATTAGTGAACAAGACATGGGTAACTTACACATGTGTGATGGTATGGGGGTGTATTAGTGACCAAGACATGGGTAACTTACACATGTGTGATGGTATGGGGGTGTATTAGTGAACAAGACATGGGTAACTACACATGTGTGATGGTATGGGGGTGTATTAGTGCCCAAGACATGGGTACTTACACATGTGTGATGGTATGGGGGTGTATTAGTGAACAAGACATGGGTAACTTACACATGTGTGATGGTATGGGGGTGTATTAGTGCCCAAGGCATGGGTAACTTACACATGTGTGATGGTATGGGGGTGTATTAGTGCCAAGGCATGGGTAACTTACACATGTGTGATGGTATGGGGGTGTATTAGTGAACAAGACATGGGTAACTTACACATGTGTGATGGTATGGGGGTGTATTAGTGAACAAGAGCATGGGTAACTTACACATGTGTGATGGTATGGGGGTGTATTAGTGAACAAGACATGGGTAACTTACACATGTGTGATGGTATGGGGGTGTATTAGTGAACAAGACATGGGTAACTTACACATGTGTGATGGTATGGGGGTGTATTAGTGAACAAGACATGGGTAACTTACACATGTGTGATGGTATGGGGGTGTATTAGTGAACAAGACATGGGTAACTTACACATGTGTGATGGTATGGGGGTGTATTAGTGCCCAAGGCATGGGTAACTTACACATGTGTGATGGTATGGGGGTGTATTAGTGCCCAAGACATGAGCTAACTTACACATGTGTGATGGTATGGGGTGTATTAGTGAACAAGACATGGGTAACTTACACATGTGTGATGGTATGGGGGTGTATTAGTGAACAAGACATGGGTAACTTACACATGTGTGATGGTATGGGGGTGTATTAGTGAACAAGACATGGGTAACTTACACATGTGTGATGGTATGGGGGTGTATTAGTGCCCAAGACATGGGTAACTTACACATGTGTGATGGTATGGGGGTGTATTAGTGCCCAAGACATGGGTAACTTACACATGTGTGATGGTATGGGGGTGTATTAGTGCCAAGGCATGGGTAACTTACACATGTGTGATGGTATGGGGGTGTATTAGTGAACAAGACATGGGTAACTTACACGTGTGATGGTATGGGGGTGTATTAGTGAACAAGACATGGGTAACTTACACATGTGTGATGGTATGGGGGTGTATTAGTGAACAAGACATGGGTAACTTACACATGTGTGATGGTATGGGGGTGTATTAGTGCCCAAGACATGGGTAACTTACACATGTGTGATGGTATGGGGGTGTATTAGTGAACAAGACATGGGTAACTTACACATGTGTGATGGTATGGGGGTGTATTAGTGCCCAAGACATGGGTAACTTACACATGTGTGATGGTATGGGGGTGTATTAGTGAACAAGACATGGGTAACTTACACGTGTGATGGTATGGGGGTGTATTAGTGAACAAGACATGGGTAACTTACACATGTGTGATGGTATGGGGGTGTATTAGTGAACAAGGCATGGGTAACTTACACATGTGTGATGGTATGGGGGTGTATTAGTGAACAAGGCATGGGTAACTTACACATGTGTGATGGTATGGGGGTGTATTAGTGAACAAGACATGGGTAACTTACACATGTGTGATGGTATGGGGGTGTATTAGTGAACAAGACATGGGTAACTTACACATGTGTGATGGTATGGGGGTGTATTAGTGCCCAAGGCATGGGTAACTTACACATGTGTGATGGTATGGGGGTGTATTAGTGAACAAGACATGGGTAACTTACACATGTGTGATGGTATGGAGGTGTATTAGTGAACAAGACATGGGTAATTACACATGTGTGATGGTATGGGGGTGTATTAGTGAACAAGACATGGGTAACTTACACATGTGTGATGGTATGGGGGTGTATTAGTGCCCAAGGCATGGGTAACTTACACATGTGTGATGGTATGGGGGTGTATTAGTGAACAAGACATGGGTAACTTACACATGTGTGATGGTATGGGGGTGTATTAGTGCCCAAGACATGGGTAACTTACACATGTGTGATGGTATGGGGGTGTATTAGTGCCCAAGGCATGGGTAACCTACACATGTGTGATGGTATGGGGGTGTATTAGTGAACAAGACATGGGTAACTTACACATGTGTGATGGTATGGGGGTGTATTAGTGCCCAAGGCATGGGTAACTTACACATGTGTGATGGTATGGGGGTGTATTAGTGAACAAGACATGGGTAACTTACACATGTGTGATGGTATGGGGGTGTATTAGTGCCCAAGGCATGGGTAACTTACACATGTGTGATGGTATGGGGGTGTATTAGTGCCCAAGGCATGGGTAACTTACACATGTGTTATGGTATGGGGTTGTATTAGTGCCCAAGGCATGGGTAACTTACACATGTGTGATGGTATGGGGGTGTATTAGTGAACAAGACATGGGTAACTTACACATGTGTGATGGTATGGGGGTGTATTAGTGCCCAAGGCATGGGTAACTTACACATGTGTGATGGTATGGGGGTGTATTAGTGAACAAGACATGGGTAACTTACACATGTGTGATGGTATGGGGGTGTATTAGTGAACAAGACATGGGTAACTTACACATGTGTGATGGTATGGGGGTGTATTAGTGAACAAGACATGGGTAACTTACACATGTGTGATGGTATGGGGGTGTATTAGTGAACAAGACATGGGTAACTTACACATGTGTGATGGTATGGGGGTGTATTAGTGAACAAGACATGGGTAACTTACACATGTGTGATGGTATGGGGGTGTATTAGTGAACAAGACATGGGTAACTTACACATGTGTGATGGTATGGGGGTGTATTAGTGAACAAGACATGGGTAACTTACACATGTGTGATGGTATGGGGGTGTATTAGTGCCCAAGGCATGGGTAACTTACACATCTGTGATGGTATGGGGGTGTATTAGTGCCCAAGACATGGGTAACTTACACATGTGTGATGGTATGGGGGTGTATTAGTGAACAAAACATGGGTAACTTACACATGTGTGATGGTATGGGGGGGTATTAGTGCCCAAGGAATGGGTAACTTACACATGTGTGATGGTATGGGGGTGTATTAGTGCCCAAGGCATGGGTAACTTACACATGTGTGATGGTATGGGGGTGTATTAGTGCCCAAGGCATGGGTAACTTACACATGTGTGATGGTATGGGGGTGTATTAGTGAACAAGACATGGGTAACTTACACATGTGTGATGGTATGGGGGTGTATTAGTGCCCAAGGCATGGGTAACTTACACATGTGTGATGGTATGGGGGTGTATTAGTGCCCAAGACATGACTAACTTACACATGTAAGATGGTATGGGGGTGTATTAGTGCCCAAGGCATGGGTAACTTACACATGTGTGATGGTATGGGGGTGTATTAGTGCCCAAGGCATGGGTAACTTACACATGTGTGATGGTATGGGGGTGTATTAGTGCCCAAGGCATGGGTAACTTACACATGTGTGATGGTATGGGGGTGTATTAGTGCCCAAGGCATGGGTAACTTACACATGTGTGATGGTATGGGGGTGTATTAGTGAACAAGACATGGGTAACTTACACATGTGTGATGGTATGGGGGTGTATTAGTGCCCAAGGCATGGGTAACTTACACATGTGTGATGGTATGGGGGTGTATTAGTGAACAAGACATGGGTAACTTACACATGTGTGATGGTATAGGGGTGTATTAGTGCCCAAGGCATGGGTAACTTACACATGTGTGATGTTATGGGGGTGTATTAGTGCCCAAGACATGACTAACTTACACATGTGTGATGGTATGGGGGTGTATTAGTGAACAAGACATGGGTAACTTACACATGTGTGATGGTATGGGGGTGTATTAGTGAACAAGACATGGGTAACTTACACATGTGTGATGGTATGGGGGTGTATTAGTGAACAATACATGGGTAACTTACACATGTGTGATGGTATGGGGGTGTATTAGTGAACAAGACATGGGTAACTTACACATGTGTGATGGTATGGGGGTGTATTAGTGCCCAAGACATGGGTAACTTACACATGTGTGATGGTATGGGGGTGTATTAGTGCCCAAGACATGGGTAACTTACACATGTGTGATGGTATGGGGGTGTATTAGTGCCCAAGGCATGGGTAACTTACACATGTGTGATGGTATGGGGGTGTATTAGTGAACAAGACATGGGTAACTTACACATGTGTGATGGTATGGGGGTGTATTAGTGCCCAAGGCATGGGTAACTTACACATGTGTGATGGTATGGGGGTGTATTAGTGCCCAAGGCATGGGTAACTTACACATGTGTGATGGTATGGGGGTGTATTAGTGCCCAAGGCATGGGTAACTTACACATCTGTGATGGTATGGGGGTGTATTAGTGAACAAGACATGGGTAACTTACACATGTGTGATGGTATGGGGGTGTATTAGTGAACAAGACATGGGTAACTTACACATGTGTGATGGTATGGGGGTGTGTTAGTGAACAAGACATGGGTAACTTACACATGTGTGATGGTATGGGGGTGTATTAGTGAACAAGACATGGGTAACTTACACATGTGTGATGGTATGGGGGTGTATTAGTGCCCAAGACATGGGTAACTTACACATGTGTGATGGTATGGGGGTGTATTAGTGCCCAAGACATGGGTAACTTACACATGTGTGATGGTATGGGGTGTATTAGTGAACAAGACATGGGTAACTTACACATGTGTGATGGTATGGGGGTGTATTAGTGAACAAGACATGGGTAACTTACACATGTGTGATGGTATGGGGGTGTATTAGTGAACAAGACATGGGTAACTTACACATGTGTGATGGTATGGGGGTGTATTAGTGCCCAAGACATGGGTAACTTACACATGTGTGATGGTATGGGGGTGTATTAGTGCCCAAGACATGGGTAACTTACACATGTGTGATGGTATGGGGGTGTATTAGTGCCCAAGGCATGGGTAACTTACACATGTGTGATGGTATGGGGGTGTATTAGTGAACAAGACATGGGTAACTTACACATGTGTGATGGTATGGGGGTGTATTAGTGCCCAAGACATGGGTAACTTACACATGTGTGATGGTATGGGGGTGCATTAGTGAACAAGGCATGGGTAACTTACACATGTGTGATGGTATGGGGGTGTATTAGTGAACAAGACATGGGTAACTTACACATGTGTGATGGTATAGGGGTGTATTAGTGCCCAAGGCATGGGTAACTTACACATGTGTGATGTTATGGGGGTGTATTAGTGCCCAAGACATGGGTAACTTACACATGTGTGATGGTATGGGGGTGTATTAGTGAACAAGCCATGGGTAACTTACACATGTGTGATGGTATGGGGGTGTATTAGTGCCCAAGGCATGGGTAACTTACACATGTGTGATGGTATGGGGGTGTATTAGTGCCCAAGGCATGGGTAACTTACACATGTGTGATGGTATGGGGGTGTATTAGTGCCCAAGGCATGGGTAACTTACACATGTGTGATGGTATGGGGGTGTATTAGTGAACAAGACATGGGTAACTTACACATGTGTGATGGTATGGGGGTGTATAAGTGCCCAAGGCATGGGTAACTTACACATGTGTGATGGTATGGGGGTGTATTAGTGAACAAGACATGGGTAACTTACACATGTGTGATGGTATGGGGGTGTATTAGTGAACAAGACATGGGTAACTTACACCTGTGTGATGGTATGGGGGTGTATTAGTGCCCAAGGCATGGGTAACTTACACATGTGTGATGGTATGGGGGTGTATTAGTGCCCAAGGCATGGGTAACTTACACATGTGTGATGGTATGGGGGTGTATTAGTGAACAAGACATGGGTAACTTACACATGTGTGATGGTATGGGGGTGTATTAGTGAACAAGACATGGGTAACTTACACATGTGTGATGGTATGGGGGTGTATTAGTGAACAAGACATGGGTAACTTACACATGTGTGATGGTATGGGGGTATATTAGTGAACAAGACATGGGTAACTTACACATGTGTGATGGTATGGGGGTGTATTAGTGAACAAGACATGGGTAACTTACACATGTGTGATGGTATGGGGGTGTATTAGTGAACAAGACATGGGTAACTTACACATGTGTGATGGTATGGGGGTGTATTAGTGAACAAGACATGGGTAACTTACACATGTGTGATGGTATGGGGGTGTATTAGTGCCCAAGGCATGGGTAACTTACACATCTGTGATAGTATGGGGGTATATTAGTGCCCAAGACATGGGTAACTTACACATGTGTGATGGTATGGGGGTGTATTAGTGCCCAAGGCATGGGTAACTTACACATGTGTGATGGTATGGGGGGGTATTAGTGCCCAAGGCATGGGTAACTTACACATGTGTGATGGTATGGGGGTGTATTAGTGCCCAAGACATGGGTAACTTACACATGTGTGATGGTATGGGGGTGTATTAGTGCCCAAGGCATGGGTAACTTACACATGTGTGATGGTATGGGGGTGTATTAGTGCCCAAGGCATGGGTAACTTACACATGTGTGATGGTATGGGGGTGTATTAGTGAACAAGACATGGGTAACTTACACATGTGTGATGGTATGGGGGGGTATTAGTGCCCAAGGCATGGGTAACTTACACATGTGTGATGGTATGGGGGTGTATTAGTGCCCAAGACATGACTAACTTACACATGTGTGATGGTATGGGGGTGTATTAGTGCCCAAGGCATGGGTAACTTATACATGTGTGAAAGTTATGGGGGTGTATTAGTGCCCAAGACATGGGTAACTTACACATGTGTGATGGTATGGGGGTGTATTAGTGCCCAAGGCATGGGTAACTTACACATGTGTGATGGTATGGGGGTGTATTAGTGCCCAAGGCATGGGTAACTTACACATGTGTGATGGTATGGGGGTGTATTAGTGCCCAAGGCATGGGTAACTTACACATGTGTGATGGTATGGGGGTGTATTAGTACCCAAGGCATGGGTAACTTACACATGTGTGATGGTATGGGGGTGTATTAGTGAACAAGACATGGGTAACTTACACATGTGTGATGGTATGGGGGGGTATTAGTGAACAAGACATGGGTAACTTACACATGTGTGATGGTATGGGGGTGTATTAGTGAACAAGACATGGGTAACTTACACATGTGTGATGGTATGGGGGTGTATTAGTGAACAAGACATGGGTAACTTACACATGTGTGATGGTATGGGGGTGTATTAGTGAACAAGACATGGGTAACTTACACATGTGTGATGGTATGGGGGTGTATTAGTGCCCAAGACATGGGTAACTTACACATGTGTGATGGTATGGGGGTGTATTAGTGCCCAAGACATGGGTAACTTACACATGTGTGATGGTATGGGGGTGTATTAGTGCCCAAGGCATGGGTAACTTACACATGTGTGATGGTATGGGGGTGTATTAGTGCCCAAGGCATGGGTAACTTACACATGTGTGATGGTATGGGGGTGTATTAGTGTCCAAGGCATGGGTAACTTACACATGTGTGATGGTATGGGGGTGTATTAGTGAACAAGACATGGGTAACTTACACATGTGTGATGGTATGGGGGTGTATTAGTGCCCAAGGCATGGGTAACTTACACATGTGTGATGTTATGGGGGTGTATTAGTGCCCAAGACATGACTAACTTACACATGTGTGATGGTATGGGGGTGTATTAGTGAACAAGACATGGGTAACTTACACATGTGTGATGGTATGGGGGTGTATTAGTGAACAAGACATGGGTAACTTACACATGTGTGATGGTATGGGGGTGTATTCGTGAACAAGACATGGGTAACTTACACATGTGTGATGGTATGGGGGTGTATTAGTGCCCAAAACATGGGTAACTTACACATGTGTGATGGTATGGGGGTGTATTAGTGCCCAAGACATGGGTAACTTACACATGTGTGATGGTATGGGGGTGTATTAGTGCCCAAGGCATGGGTAACTTACACATGTGTGATGGTATGGGGGTGTATTAGTGCCCAAGGCATGGGTAACTTACACATGTGTGATGGTATGGGGGTGTATTAGTGCCCAAGTTATGGGTAACTTACACATGTGTGATGGTATGGGGGTGTATTAGTGAACAAGACATGGGTAACTTACACATGTGTGATGGTATGGGGGTGTATTAGTGCCCAAGGCATGGGTAACTTACACATGTGTGATGTTATGGGGGTGTATTAGTGCCCAAGACATGACTAACTTACACATGTGTGATGGTATGGGGGTGTATTAGTGAACAAGACATGGGTAACTTACACATGTGTGATGGTATGGGGGTGTATTAGTGCCCAAGACATGGGTAACTTACACATGTGTGATGGTATGGGGGTGTATTAGTGCCCAAGACATGGGTAACTTACACATGTGTGATGGTATGGGGGTGTATTAGTGCCCAAGGCATGGGTAACTTACACATGTGTGATGGTATGGGGGTGTATTAGTGAACAAAACATGGGTAACTTACACGTGTGATGGTATGGGGGTGTATTAGTGAACAAGACATGGGTAACTTACACATGTGTGATGGTATGGGGGTGTATTAGTGAACAAGGCATGGGTAACTTACACATGTGTGATGGTATGGGGGTGTGTTAGAAAACAAGGCATGGGTAACTTACACATGTGTGATGGTATGGGGGTGTATTAGTGAACAAGACATGGGTAACTTACACATGTGTGATGGTATGCGGGTGTATTAGTGAACAAGACATGGGTAACTTACACATGTGTGATGGTATGGGGGTGTATTAGTGAACAAGACATGGGTAACTTACACATGTGTGATGGTATGGGGGTGTATTAGTGCCCAAGGCATGGGTAACTTACACATGTGTGATGGTATGGGGGTGTATTAGTGAACAAGACATGGGTAACTTACACATGTGTGATGGTATGTGGGTGTATTAGTGAACAAGACATGGGTAACTTACACATGTGTGATGGTATGGGGGTGTATTAGTGAACAAGACATGGGTAACTTACACATGTGTGATGGTATGGGGGTGTATTAGTGAACAAGACATGGGTAACTTACACATGTGTGATGGTATGGGGGTGTATTAGTGAACAAGACATGGGTAACTTACACATGTGTGATGGTATGGGGGTGTATTAGTGCCCAAGACATGGGTAACTTACACATGTGTGATGGTATGGGGGTGTATTAGTGAACAAGACATGGGTAACTTACACATGTGTGATGGTATGGGGGTGTATTAGTGCCCAAGGCATGGGTAACTTACACATGTGTGATGGTATGGGGGTGTATTAGTGCCCAAGGCATAGGTAACTTACACATGTGTGATGGTATGGGGGTGTATTAGTGAACAAGACATGGGTAACTTACACATGTGTGATGGTATGGGGGTGTATTAGTGCCCAAGGCATGGGTAACTTACACATGTGTGATGGTATGGGGGTGTATTAGTGAACAAGACATGGGTAACTTACACATGTGTGATGGTATGGGGGTGTATTAGTGAACAAGACATGGGTAACTTACACATGTGTGATGGTATGGGGGTGTATTAGTGAACAAGACATGGGTAACTTACACATGTGTGATGGTATGGGGGTGTATTAGTGAACAAGACATGGGTAACTTACACATGTGTGATGGTATGGGGGTGTATTAGTGCCCAAGGCATGGGTAACTTACACATGTGTGATGTTATGGGGGTGTATTAGTGCCCAAGACATGACTAACTTACACATGTGTGATGGTATGGGGGTGTATTAGTGAACAAGACATGGGTAACTTACACATGTGTGATGGTATGGGGGTGTATTAGTGAACAAGACATGGGTAACTTACACATGTGTGATGGTATGGGGGTGTATTAGTGAACAAGACATGGGTAACTTACACATGTGTGATGGTATGGGGGTGTATTAGTGCCCAAGACATGGGTAACTTACACATGTGTGATGGTATGGGGGTGTATTAGTGCCCAAGACATGGGTAACTTACACATGTGTGATGGTATGGGGGTGTATTAGTGCCCAAGGCATGGGTAACTTACACATGTGTGATGGTATGGGGTGTATTAGTGAACAAGACATGGGTAACTTACACGTGTGATGGTATGGGGGTGTATTAGTGAACAAGACATGGGTAACTTACACATGTGTGATGGTATGGGGGTGTATTAGTGAACAAGACATGGGTAACTTACACATGTGTGATGGTATGGGGGTGTATTAGTGCCCAAGACATGGGTAACTTACACATGTGTGATGGTATGGGGGTGTATTAGTGAACAAGACATGGGTAACTTACACATGTGTGATGGTATGGGGGTGTATTAGTGCCCAAGACATGGGTAACTTACACATGTGTGATGGTATGGGGGTGTATTAGTGAACAAGACATGGGTAACTTACACGTGTGATGGTATGGGGGTGTATTAGTGAACAAGACATGGGTAACTTACACATGTGTGATGGTATGGGGGTGTATTAGTGAACAAGGCATGGGTAACTTACACATGTGTGATGGTATGGGGGTGTATTAGTGAACAAGGCATGGGTAACTTACACATGTGTGATGGTATGGGGGTGTATTAGTGAACAAGACATGGGTAACTTACACATGTGTGATGGTATGGGGGTGTATTAGTGAACAAGACATGGGTAACTTACACATGTGTGATGGTATGGGGGTGTATTAGTGCCCAAGGCATGGGTAACTTACACATGTGTGATGGTATGGGGGTGTATTAGTGAACAAGACATGGGTAACTTACACATGTGTGATGGTATGGAGGTGTATTAGTGAACAAGACATGGGTAATTTACACATGTGTGATGGTATGGGGGTGTATTAGTGAACAAGACATGGGTAACTTACACATGTGTGATGGTATGGGGGTGTATTAGTGCCCAAGGCATGGGTAACTTACACATGTGTGATGGTATGGGGGTGTATTAGTGAACAAGACATGGGTAACTTACACATGTGTGATGGTATGGGGGTGTATTAGTGCCCAAGACATGGGTAACTTACACATGTGTGATGGTATGGGGGTGTATTAGTGCCCAAGGCATGGGTAACCTACACATGTGTGATGGTATGGGGGTGTATTAGTGAACAAGACATGGGTAACTTACACATGTGTGATGGTATGGGGGTGTATTAGTGCCCAAGGCATGGGTAACTTACACATGTGTGATGGTATGGGGGTGTATTAGTGAACAAGACATGGGTAACTTACACATGTGTGATGGTATGGGGGTGTATTAGTGCCCAAGGCATGGGTAACTTACACATGTGTGATGGTATGGGGGTGTATTAGTGCCCAAGGCATGGGTAACTTACACATGTGTTATGGTATGGGGTTGTATTAGTGCCCAAGGCATGGGTAACTTACACATGTGTGATGGTATGGGGGTGTATTAGTGAACAAGACATGGGTAACTTACACATGTGTGATGGTATGGGGGTGTATTAGTGCCCAAGGCATGGGTAACTTACACATGTGTGATGGTATGGGGGTGTATTAGTGAACAAGACATGGGTAACTTACACATGTGTGATGGTATGGGGGTGTATTAGTGAACAAGACATGGGTAACTTACACATGTGTGATGGTATGGGGGTGTATTAGTGAACAAGACATGGGTAACTTACACATGTGTGATGGTATGGGGGTGTATTAGTGAACAAGACATGGGTAACTTACACATGTGTGATGGTATGGGGGTGTATTAGTGAACAAGACATGGGTAACTTACACATGTGTGATGGTATGGGGGTGTATTAGTGAACAAGACATGGGTAACTTACACATGTGTGATGGTATGGGGGTGTATTAGTGAACAAGACATGGGTAACTTACACATGTGTGATGGTATGGGGGTGTATTAGTGCCCAAGGCATGGGTAACTTACACATCTGTGATGGTATGGGGGTGTATTAGTGCCCAAGACATGGGTAACTTACACATGTGTGATGGTATGGGGGTGTATTAGTGAACAAAACATGGGTAACTTACACATGTGTGATGGTATGGGGGGGTATTAGTGCCCAAGGAATGGGTAACTTACACATGTGTGATGGTATGGGGGTGTATTAGTGCCCAAGGCATGGGTAACTTACACATGTGTGATGGTATGGGGGTGTATTAGTGCCCAAGGCATGGGTAACTTACACATGTGTGATGGTATGGGGGTGTATTAGTGAACAAGACATGGGTAACTTACACATGTGTGATGGTATGGGGGTGTATTAGTGCCCAAGGCATGGGTAACTTACACATGTGTGATGGTATGGGGGTGTATTAGTGCCCAAGACATGACTAACTTACACATGTAAGATGGTATGGGGGTGTATTAGTGCCCAAGGCATGGGTAACTTACACATGTGTGATGGTATGGGGGTGTATTAGTGCCCAAGGCATGGGTAACTTACACATGTGTGATGGTATGGGGGTGTATTAGTGCCCAAGGCATGGGTAACTTACACATGTGTGATGGTATGGGGGTGTATTAGTGCCCAAGGCATGGGTAACTTACACATGTGTGATGGTATGGGGGTGTATTAGTGAACAAGACATGGGTAACTTACACATGTGTGATGGTATGGGGGTGTATTAGTGCCCAAGGCATGGGTAACTTACACATGTGTGATGGTATGGGGGTGTATTAGTGAACAAGACATGGGTAACTTACACATGTGTGATGGTATAGGGGTGTATTAGTGCCCAAGGCATGGGTAACTTACACATGTGTGATGTTATGGGGGTGTATTAGTGCCCAAGACATGACTAACTTACACATGTGTGATGGTATGGGGGTGTATTAGTGAACAAGACATGGGTAACTTACACATGTGTGATGGTATGGGGGTGTATTAGTGAACAAGACATGGGTAACTTACACATGTGTGATGGTATGGGGGTGTATTAGTGAACAATACATGGGTAACTTACACATGTGTGATGGTATGGGGGTGTATTAGTGAACAAGACATGGGTAACTTACACATGTGTGATGGTATGGGGGTGTATTAGTGCCCAAGACATGGGTAACTTACACATGTGTGATGGTATGGGGGTGTATTAGTGCCCAAGACATGGGTAACTTACACATGTGTGATGGTATGGGGGTGTATTAGTGCCCAAGGCATGGGTAACTTACACATGTGTGATGGTATGGGGGTGTATTAGTGAACAAGACATGGGTAACTTACACATGTGTGATGGTATGGGGGTGTATTAGTGCCCAAGGCATGGGTAACTTACACATGTGTGATGGTATGGGGGTGTATTAGTGCCCAAGGCATGGGTAACTTACACATGTGTGATGGTATGGGGGTGTATTAGTGCCCAAGGCATGGGTAACTTACACATCTGTGATGGTATGGGGGTGTATTAGTGAACAAGACATGGGTAACTTACACATGTGTGATGGTATGGGGGTGTATTAGTGAACAAGACATGGGTAACTTACACATGTGTGATGGTATGGGGGTGTGTTAGTGAACAAGACATGGGTAACTTACACATGTGTGATGGTATGGGGGTGTATTAGTGAACAAGACATGGGTAACTTACACATGTGTGATGGTATGGGGGTGTATTAGTGCCCAAGACATGGGTAACTTACACATGTGTGATGGTATGGGGGTGTATTAGTGCCCAAGACATGGGTAACTTACACATGTGTGATGGTATGGGGTGTATTAGTGAACAAGACATGGGTAACTTACACATGTGTGATGGTATGGGGGTGTATTAGTGAACAAGACATGGGTAACTTACACATGTGTGATGGTATGGGGGTGTATTAGTGAACAAGACATGGGTAACTTACACATGTGTGATGGTATGGGGGTGTATTAGTGCCCAAGACATGGGTAACTTACACATGTGTGATGGTATGGGGGTGTATTAGTGCCCAAGACATGGGTAACTTACACATGTGTGATGGTATGGGGGTGTATTAGTGCCCAAGACATGGGTAACTTACACATCTGTGAAGGCACCATTAATGCTGAAAGGTACATACAGGTTTTAGAGCAACATTTGTCGCCATCCAAGCAACGTTATCATGGACGCCCCTGCTTATTTTAGCAAGAAAATGCCAAGCCCCGTGTTACAACAGCGTGGCTTCATAGTAAAAGAGTGCGGGTACTAGACTGGCCTGCCTGCACTCCAGAAAATGTGTGGCGCAACATGAAGCCTAAAAAACCACAGTGGAGAGCCTGGACTGTTAAACAATTGAAGCTGTACATCAAGCAAGAACGGGAAAGAATTCCACCTGAAAAGCTTCAAAAATGGGTCTCCTCAGTTCCCAAACGTTTACTGAGTGTTGTTAAAAGGAAAGGCCATGTAACACAGTGGTAAAAATGCCCCTGTGCCAACTTGTTTGCAATGTGATGCTGTCATTAAATTTTAAGTTAATAATTATTGGCTAAAAAATTAAGTTCATCAGTTCGAACATTAAATATCTTGTCTTTACAGTCTATTCAGTTAAATATAAGTTAAAAAAAATAATTTGCACAACGTGTCAACTTCACTAATTTTGGGTTTTCTACAACTGTAATACAGTATATTGGCCACTTCTCAGAGTTGGTTTTCATTTATTTAATTTTTTTTATCACATATTACAGTGAAAAAAGACACTATCATGTCATAAATTGTTATGAATCTGTTAATCATTTCTTTATCCAATATTACTTGAAGCAAGACAAAAGTTCAAAGTTATATAAATATTTAATACATCACTGAAAAGTTAATAAAGGATCTAAAGTGCCAAAATTAAATTCTCTTTCAAGTTTATCGTATATTGGCTTTCGCATTTTTAATCATGTCTTATGAACGCTTTGTCACTGCGATGTTATGAAAGTTCTTCTGCAAATCAAACCGACACTTTCTGGCCCTGGGTAATGGCTCATATATATATATATATATACATATATATATATATATATATATATATATATGATTTGTAAGAGTGCCGTTCAGAGGGACGAATGGGAAGTAGAATAAAAACTAGGAGTGCCAAACAGGAAACAAATGCAAACAGTAACATTTAGTCTACTAAACAATCCTCCTGCCCTGACTGGAGGGCGAGGAAGGCATAAATAGAATCCTGATTGGCAACCATTGACTGGCGAGGGGAGGGGAAAGCGCTCAGAGGGACTACAGGGAAGTAGAATAAAACTAGGAACGCTAAACAGGAAACAAATGCAAACAGTAACATTTAGTCTACTAAACAATCCTCCTGCCCTGACTGGAGGGTGAGGCAGGCATAAATAGAAGCCTGATTGGCAACCATTGACTGGTGAGGGGAGGGGAAAGCACTCAGAGGGACAAACGGTAGTAGAATAAAACTAGGAGCGTCAAACAGGAAACAAATGCAGAAAATAAAGTACAACATGACATTAGTGATGTGACAGTTTACCAAACACAACCAAAGTCATCATCATGGACCCACTTGCTGCGGAAGCTCGCTCTCCAAATGGCAAAACCACCATTATTTTGACTCGGGGGCCAAATTTAGAGAAAAACATGTGTATCTGGGAGGCCGGTATATGGGACGCTGTGGCGCATTTGGGAGAGTGGTCATGCCAGCAACCTAAGGGTTCCTGGTTTAATCCCCACCTTTTAACAACCTCGTCACGTCCGTTGTGTCCTTGAGCAAGACACTTCACCCTTGCTCCTGATGGGTCAGGGCCCATACGTCCCAACCCTCCTGATTTTCCCGGTAGATTCCCGAATTTCAGTGGCCCTCCCGAAAATCTCCCGCGGTAACCATTCTTTCAAATTTCTCCCGATTTCCACAACAATATCCATAGGTTTATCTACAACCCATAAAGTTGTCAGGCACGGAGCCATTTCCCAGCGTGTGTTTATTCCAGCCCACACGTTAATACGCTGACAAACAACATCTGGATTCCCGTCATGCGTTGCTTCAAAACTACAGCAAGTAGTAATGTCCAAAAACATAACAGAGACGAAGAAAGAAGAACGAAGGAGAGACATGGCGACTACGAGTAAGAAGAAGAAGTGCGCTTGCAAGTTCCAAAATTATTGGACAAAAATAATTTCAGTTCTTCCAAGACAGCTCGAAGGAGAAGGGGATGCTGCCTGCAAATTTTGTAGATCATACACGCTGGCCGAACGGATATACTCATTCATGAAGGGATTATTTATATAAATAAGAAATATTTGAAAATATATACAAAAAGTTGCTTTATTACAAGTGAGTGTCATTATACACGACTGCAGTACCTGGAGGAGGTCAGGTCAAACGAAATTAGGCACTCCTAACTTGGAGAAGCCAAACCATCAGTTTTTATATTCCTCCTTTCTGTCTCTGGGTGTGTGTACTAAGTCAGGACAGGACACCGTGACCATAAAGGTTGTGAGTTCAAACCCAGGCCGAGTCATACCAAATACTTTAAAAATGGGACCCATTACCTTCCCGCTTGGCACTCAGCATCAAGGGTTGAAATTGGGGGTTGAATCACCAAAAATTATTCCCGGGCATGGCCACCGTTGCTGCTCACTGCTTCCCTCACCTCCCAGAGGGTGATCAAGGGTGATGGGTCAAATACAGAATAATAATTTTGCCACACGTAGTGTGTGTGTGACAATCATTGGTACTTTAACTTCAAAAGGAGATGTTCATGTGTAAGTGTGTGGAAAACAACTGCTTTAAGTTATGTCTTTAAATGCTAACTTTGAGCTCGACATGTAGTCTCTTCTCAAGGATAGGGCTATCACTTTTGAATTTGGAAGTCCCAATTAGGGCCTTTCGTGTATGAGAAGTGATCCAATTCATCTGGGAATGTCAAACTAAGGGGCCTTATCTATTTATGTCTTCAAACTAAAATGCCACTATTTACTTAAACTCGGTGGTTTGCATTCTCCAAGATGAATATAAACATTCACCATATGCGAAACATAATATTGGTTAATTCATTCACTTCAGTTGCATTGACAGACTTAAGTCGAAGGGTGTTGCCAGAACCTGCCCAACTGAGCACTTTTTTGTACTTAAACAGATGGTGGAACAAGACACTACTGCAAAAGTCGGATGTTCTCATGTTTTTAATCACTAATCACATTCCAACTGGAAGCAAATTGGAGCTGACAGACGCGCTCGGCTAAGAATAATCATGCAAATAGTGAGCGATGACTAGCAAACAATGACAAGGGTGATTATGGAAGCATGAATAACAATGTCACACCACAGTTGTGTCATGACTGATCACTGCGTCCTAAGAAGCAAGAAGAAACAACATCTCACAATAAGTCTGAGCTAATTGTCAGAGCCTTGGAGTGCTTCTGCTGGTTTTAAGCTTTCCATAGAGCTGACAAATCTCACCTTTGCTGGCTTGTAGCGCTCAAACTTGGAAGACCTGAAAATATCATCTAGGGTTATCACTGGTACGTATCAGGCCAGTTTGCAGGCGTCGATGATCAGGGCTATTCAGTCTTCTCTGTCCTACGTATGGGTTCTATATTATTGATATTTCTGATCAAATGTCTTAGGCTGTTGATATATGTTGTTCGTAGTCGACCTGGAGCTTTCTGGAAACAACTGGAAGGTTTACAAGAAGCCTAAAACAACAATCTGAACAGGAAGTCCTAAAATCAACCATATTAGATCATTGCAAAAATAAATAACCACATCATGGACCGGGACAACGGCAAAATCATCGGGACAGAAAGTAACAAATTCAAACGATGGATCAAAGTTAAAGTGTCAATGATTGTCAGACACACACTAGGTGTGGTGAAATGTGTCCTCTGCATTTGACCCATCACCCTTGTTCACCCCCTGGGAGGTGAGGGGAGCAGTGGGCAGCAGCAGTGACTGCGCCCGGGAGTCATTTTTGGTGGTTTAACCCCCAATTCCAACCCTTGATGCTGATTGCCAAGTAGGGAGGTAATGGGTCCCATTTTATAGTCTTTGGTATGACTCGGCCGGGGTTTGAACTCACAACCTACAGATCTCAGGGCGGACACTCTAACCACTAGACCACTGAGTAGGTCGCCAAAGTATTGTTGTCCCGGTCCATGATATGGTAATTTATTTTGCAGTGATTTAATATGGCTGATTTGAAGATTTTCTGGTTGGATTTTTGTTTTAGGCTTCTTGTAAACCTTCCAGTTGTCTCTTTTTCACATTCTATCTGATGTTCTGTCTTCCTGGTGTCGAATGTCCTCCCTGTTTCCCCCATGTAGGATTTATTTTTTGGACAAGATTTACATGGGATTTTGTGAATTGTATGGCATTTCTTATCTTGTTCTGTTTTGTCTTTTGGGAGTACCAGGTATACGAGAGCATGAATGCTCCCTCATCTCGATTGATGGTGTCCTTGGGTCGCTTCCATAGTTCGATCGCCTCTTAAGGAAGCTTCAGAAGGGTCACCTGACCACTGTGACGTGTTGCCTACCAGCTGTTCTTATAGGCGTGGCCAATCAGGCAGACCTGTTAAGTCTTCCTGGTTGGCTACCCAACCCGCCGCTTGATGGTTAATGGAGGAGGGAGTCCCAGGTATGAATGCTCCCCCATCCCGATTGATGATGTCCTAGGGCCGCTTCCTTAGTTCGATCGCCTCTTAAGGAAGCTTCAGAAGGGTCACCTGACCACTGTGACATGTTGCCTATCAGCTCTTCTTAAAGGTGTGGCCAACCAGGCAGACATGTCAAGTCTACCTGGTTGGTTCCACCCCACCGCCACTTGATGGTTAACGGAGGAGGGAGTCCCAGGTATGCAAAAACATGAATGCTCCCCCATCCTGATTGATGGTTTCCTTGGGCCGCTTCCTTTGTTCTCTCGCCCCTTAAGGAAGCTTCAGAAGGGTCACCTGACCACTGTGACCTGTTGCCTATCAGCTGTTCTTATAGGCGTGGCCAACCAGGCAGACATGTCAAGTCTACCTGGTTGGCTCCCCAACCCGCCGCTTGATGGTTAATGGAGGAGGGAGTCCCAGGTATGCGAGAGCCTGAGTGCTCCCTCATCCCGATTGATGGTTTCCTTGGGCCACTTCCTTAGTTCTCCTGCCCCTTAAGGAAGCTTCAGAAGGGTCACCTGACCACTGTGACGTGTTGCCTATCAGCTCTTCTTAAAGGCGTGGCCAACCAGGCAGACATGTCGAGTCTACCTGGTTGGTTCCACCCCACCGCCACTTGATAATTAATGGAGGTGGGACTCCTAGGTATGCGAAAGCATGAATGCTCCCTCATCCCGGTTGATGGTTTCCTTGGGCCACTTCCTTTGTTCTCCTGCCCCTTAAGGAAGCTTCAGAAGGGTCACCTGACCACTGTGACGTGTTGCCTATCAGCTCTTCTTAAAGGCGTGGCCAACCAGGCAGACATGTCGAGTCTACCTGGTTGGTTCCACCCCAACGCCACTTGATAATTAATGGAGGTGGGACTCCTAGGTATGCGAAAGCATGAATGCTCCCTCATCCCGGTTGATGGTTTCCTTGGGCCACTTCCTTTGTTCTCTCGCCCTTAAGGAAGCTTCAGACGGGTCACCTGACCACTGTGACCTGTTGCCTATCAGCTGCTCTTATAGGCGTGGCCAACCAAGCAGACATGTAAAGTCTACCTGGTTGGCTCCCCAACCCGCCGCTTGATGGTTAATGGAGGATGGAGTCCCAGGTATAAATGCTCCCTCATCCTGATTGATAGTTTCCTTGGACCGCTTCCTTAGTTTGATCGCCTCTTAAGGAAGCGGACCAAGGAAACCATCAATTGGGATGAGGGAGCATTCACATTTAGCGGGTTGGGGAGCAAACCAGGTAGACTTGACAGGTCTGCCTTGTTGGCCACGCCTATCAGACGAGCTGATAAGCAACACGTCATAGTGGTCAGGTGACCCTTTTGAAGAAGACTGCAGATGAGAGTCGAAACATGTCAGGTGAAAAGTATATCTAATATATCAAAAATATGGTCTGATTACAAGAACCTTTGAAAAAGTCCGTCAGCTCACAAGCACCATCTGCTCTAAGGTCACCCTGCAGACTGACAGGCGGGTTACGTTCGTCCTTGCGCCATTACTTTCGAGGCTCGTGTCATCACAGGTGGCTAAAGAGCCGAAAAGACTCCCCGGGATCCAAACCTGAACCTTGCTCATCTCTGAACCTGTGAACAAATATAATATGGATCAACAGGAAAAACAACCAGCAGGCATGTGCAATGAGCTCCGTTTTGTCAGCCATGCTGATCCTTCCCCGCAGATCAGCCTGCCTCTATCAAATGTATCTTTTGTACTTGTGATTTATGCAAATCCTCCCATTTGTGCTGCCTTTACTCTTAAGGCACAGCCCGCTCGTGCGATGCATAAATGTGTAACGATCTTTTCAAGAGAAAAGAGCATTCAGCTCTTCCAAATTCACCGGATCGAATCCCTCCCTGCTTAATCGTGTAGTTGTTTTCAGACTCCGTCATAAGACGGGCAACGGGGTTTTCATCACAGCTGGTTATCGCAGAGAGCAGAGGAAAATGTTTCGTCAAGTTGTCCATAAACTGGTTAACGTACAGCAACGTTCAAACACTGCGAACACAGAATTCCAAAAGCAGAAACACTGTATAATGCATGCAACGGGAAAAATGCAACAAGAAGAAAAATGCTACACACTAGGGTTGTACAGTATTAGTATAGTATTGCGGTAATAATGAATCAAAAATGGTACTATACTCTATTTGAAAAGTACCTGTTGCGTCATCACGTCGTGACATTGCTGGTTTTCCAAGCAGAGGAGCATGTTCGGCAGCACGAACACACTGAGGACTTACAAGCAGACACAGTGTGTAGACAGAAAAGGGAGAATGGGTGCATTTTGGCTTAAAAACTAACGATAAAGAAGAAAGTGTAACATTGAAACGCCCTCAGAAAGAGGTGCTTTAAGACTGGACTTGCAGTATTTTAGCTACTTCTAAATCAATAATCCTCGCCTCCATGGCGACAAATAAAGTACGTTTCTAACAAGTATCATCCCTGAAGGACGAGGAATAGCTAAACATGCTTCACTACACGGCGTAGCTCGCCGGCGTCACAATGTAAACAAACGCCATTGGTGGATCTACACCTGAGATCCACTGTAATGATACTAAGTACAGGAGCGTATTTAGTCATTACTACTATGATTACATTGATATTTTTTGGCACCAAAACATCTTTTTAAAGTTTATAATATGTTTATGAACTCAGAAAATATGCCCCTGGACACATGAGGACTTTGAATAAGACCAATGTATGCTCCTGTATTCACTTGATATCGGATCGATACCCAAATTCGAGGTATCATTCAAAACTGATGTAAAGCATTCAAACAATAGAATAATAAGTGATTATTACATTTTAAGAGAAGTGCAGATAGAACATGTTAAAGGAGAAAGTAAGCAGATATTAACAGTAAATGAACAAGAAGATTAGTAATAAAACCCCTGTTTCCATATGAGTTGGGAAATGGTGTTAGATGTAAATATAAACAGAATACAATGACTTGCAAATCATTTTCAAGCCATATTCAGTTGAATATGCTACAAAGACAACATATTTGATGTTCAAACTCATAATTTTTTATTTTTTTTTGCAAATAATAATTACTTAGAATTTCATGGCTGCAACACGTGCCAAAGTAGTTGGGAAAGGGCATGTTCACCACTGTGTTACATCACCTTTTCTTTTAACAACACTCAATAAATGTTTGGGAACTGAGGAAACTAATTGTTGAAGCTTTGAAAGTGGAATTCTTTCCCATTCTTGTTTTATGTAGAGCTTCAGTCCTTCAACAGTCCGGGGTCTCCGCTGTCCTATTTTACGCTTCATAATGCGCCACACATTTTCCATGGGAGACAGGTCTGGACTGCAGGCGGGCCAGGAAAGTACCCGCACTCTTTTTTTACGAAGCCACGCTGTTGTAACACGTGGCTTGGCATTGTCTTGCTGAAATAAGCAGGGGCGTCAATGAAAAAGACGGCGCTTAGATGGCAGCATATGTTGCTCCAAAACCTGTATGTACCTTTCAGCATTAATGGTGCCTTCACAGATGTGTAAGTTACCCATGCCTTGGGCACTAATACACCCCCATACCATCACACATGTGTAAGTTACCCATGCCTTGGGCACTAATACACCCCCATACCATCACACATGTGTAAGTTACCCATGTCTTGTTCACTAATACACCCCCATACCATCACACATGTGTAAGTTACCCATGCCTTGGGCACTAATACACCCCCATACCATCACACATGCTGGATTTTCAACTTTGTGTGGAAAACCGTCTGGATAGTTCGCTTACCCTTTGGTCCGGATGACACAATGTCAATTATTTAGAAAAACAATTTGAAATGTTGTCTCGTCAGACCACAGAACACTTTTCCACTTACCATGAATTGATTAACGTGGACCCCGACTTAAACAAGTTGAAAAACTTATTCGGGTGTTACCATTTAGTGGTCAATTTTACGGAATATGTACTGAATTGTGCAATCTACTAATAAAAAGTATCAATCAATCAATTTATTGCATCAGTCCATCTTAGATAATCTCGAGCCCAGAGAAGCCAGCTGTGTTTCTGGATGTTGTTGATAAATGTCTTTCGCTTTGCATAGTAGAGCTTTAACTTGCACTTACAGATGTAGCGACCAACTGTATTTAGTGACAGTGGTTTTCTGAAGTGTTCCTGAGCCCATGTGGTGATATCCTTTAGAGATTGATGTTGGTTTTTTGATGCAGTGCCGTCTGAGGGATGGAAGGTCACGGTCATTCAATGTTGGTTTCCGGCCATGCCGCTTACGTGGAGTGATTTCTCCAGATTCTCTGAACCTTTTGATGATATTATGGAGCGTAGATGTGGAAATCCCTAAATTTCTTGCAATGTCACTTTGAGAAAGGTTGTTCTTAAACTGTTTGACTATTTGCTCACACAGTTGTGGACAAAGGGGTGTACCTCGCCCCATCCTTTCTTGTGAAAGACTGAGCATTTTTTGGGAAGCTGTTTTTATAGCCAATCATGGCACACATACCTGTTCCCAATTAGCCTGCACACCTGTGGGATGTTCCAAATAAGTGTTTGATGAGCATTCCTCAACTTTATCAGAATAATTGCCACCTTTCCCAGCTCCTTTGTCACATGTTGCTGGCATCAAAGTTAATGATTATTTGCAAAGAAAAAAAATGTTTATGAGTTTGAACATGAAATATGTTGTCTTTGTAGCATATTCAACTGAATATGGCTTGAAAAGGATTTGCAAATCATTGTATTCTGTTTATATTTACATCTAACACCATTTCCCAACTCATATGGAAACGAGGTTTGTAACATCTATGGATTTTGGAACTCAGTGCACACACAACAACCTATCTGGATTCGATAAAATATTTTAAAAAGAATTGGTTCGATAAGAGGATTCGATAATGGGCTCCAACTCGATAATTTCTTAACAAACATCATCCTACACATAACACAGAACAGGTAACAAAATAAGCTGTGCCTTGAGCTATCAGATTGTATTATTGTTCATGTGCCTGATGGCTGAGGGGAAAAAACTGTGCAGGTGGCGGGAGGTCTGGGTTCTGGATGGACCGTAATCTCCTGTCTGAGAGGAGAGGGGAGAAAATAGGTAACACGCCTAACTTATTGCATTGCGAACAAGACAGCTGAACTGAGCGTGGCTGTATTTTTCGGAGTATAAGTCGCTCCGGAGTATAAGTCGCAACTGCCGAAAATGCATAATAAAGAAGGAAAAAAATATATAAGTCGCACTGGAGTATAAGTCACATTTTTTTGTATTTGATAAAACCCAACACCAAGAGTAGATATTTGAAAGGCAATTTAAAATAAAAAGTGAAGAACAGGCTGAATAAGTGTAGGTTATATGAGGCATAAATAAGCAACTGCTATGTTAACCTAACATATTATGGTAAGAGTCATTCAAAGAACTAGAACATATAGAACATGCTATACCTTTACCAAACTATCTCTCACTCCTAATCCATAAATCCCATGAAATCTTATACGTCTAGTCTCTTATGTGAATGAGCTAAATAATATGATTTGATATTTTACGGTAATGTGTTAATATATTCACACATAAGTCGCTCCTGAGTATAAGTCGCACCAAACTATGAAAAAATCTGCGACTTATAGTCCGAAAAATACGGTAGCTCTCTGATTAGTGCCCGGAAGCAGGTGAGTGTCCCAAACACTATTAAAAGCAGAGGTGGGTAGTAACGCGCTACATTTACTCCGTTACATCTACTTGAGTAACTTTTGGGATAAATTGTACTTCTAAGAGTAGTTTTTATGCAACATACTTTTACTTTTCCTTGAGTATATTTATAGAGAAGAAACGCTACTTTTACTCCGCTCCATTTATCTACATTCAGCTCGCTACTTGCTACTTTTTTTTAATCGATCTGTTAATGTTTGTTTTGGTTAATGACAGAGCTTCAAAGTACAATCTACACATGCCTGCATTTTACCAATCACATGCAGTCACTGGTGACCTTGGACCAATCAAACAGAGCCAAGTGGTCACATGACCCGACTTAAACAAGTTGAAAAACGTATTGGGGTGTTACCATTTAGTGCTCAATTGTACAGAATATGTACTGTACTGTGCAATCTACTAATAAAAGTTTCAATCAATCAATCAAAAGTGTAAAGGAAAAAAGACACTTTTTATTTCAACCGTACTTCCCGTCAAAAGCCTAAAGACTGATCGCACAGTTCCTGTCTTCACAATAAAAGCGCCGCTCCGTCGCGCCTGCGCTAACAAAATAAGAGTCTCCGAAAGCCAGCGCAAACAAGCTAGCAAGCTACGGAGTTTGCCGCCAATGTATTTCTTGTAAAGTGTATAAAAACCAATATGGAAGCTGGACAAATAAGATGCCAAAAACCAACCACTTTCATGTGGTATTAGACAGGAAGGAGGAACTTTTTTTCTCCTCCATTTGAAAATGTGGACGTTATCAGCATTATACTGTCTGATTCCAATCAATGCAAGTCATCAGAATCAGGTAATACATCAACTTATATTCTTGTCTTCATGAAAGATAGGAATCTATATGTTAAACATGCATGTATATTCATTAAAACACCTTCAACATGTCAACAAAAACGGCAAAATAAATAAATATAAATTATATACTGTATATATAAATATATATATATATATATATATATATATGTATAAATGATATGTGTGTGTATGTATATATGAGGTAGATAACCTCGACTTGGTCATTTATTAAGTAATTGATAAACATTGAAAAACTTATTGGGGTGTTACCATTTAGTGGTCAATTGTACGGAATATGTACTGTACTGTGCAATCTACTAATACAAGTTTTAATCAATCAATCAATCAATCAATCAATGAATGCCTACTGAGCCTATGGTGCTGTCAAGTTATTGTGGCTCAATGTGCCATTTTTTTATTTTATTTTAATGTACTATTATTTAATATATATTATTGTTTTAGTTGCTTAAGAGATATTCCTGGCTCTGAATTTGCTCATTGCTATTTTTATGTTTTTGTGCATTACTTGTTGCCGTAATCATTAAACAAACAGGTTACTCATCAGTTACTCAGTACTTGAGTAGTTTTTTCACAACATACTTTTTACTTTTACTCAAGTAAATATTTGGGTGACTACTCCTTACTTTTACTTGAGTAATAAATCTGTAAAGTAACAGTACTCTTACTTGAGTACAATTTCTGGCTCCTCTACCCACCTGTGATTAAAAGGCAGGTGAAACTAATCAGAAGCCAGGGTCACCAAAACACCAAACCAGGGTTGCTGAAAACACAACTGAGGGAGTCAAACTAACTAAACAAAACATGATCCAGGCAATGGATCATGACAACGTTTTTGAAGACGGATATGCTTCAGGTCTGGTGTGAGAACTTCATATTTCTGTCACGCGGGTGTTTTGGGGGTTTGTGTGTGTTTTTGACATCTGCAGCATTTTCGCATAACGTGTATTTTTTGGCTTTAGATCAATTTTGTGCTTGGAGCATCTGGACATCGCTGACCCTGTCAGCCACCGTCATAAACAGACTTTCATATGCAAACTGGCATTTGAGGAACACTTGGCACGGATGTGAGCGACAAGGGCATTCAGGACTAAACACACTGGAGGAGGAACCGAGAGGACTCAAGCAATGCTCGTTAGAATCCATAGCAGGTAGACCCTTCATGCATTACACATTGTACACAATTAGACCAAGGGGCAACATCAACTTGACAATTACAAACACCGTTTCCATATGAGTTGGGAAATTGTGTTAGATGTAAATATAAACAGAATACAATGATTTGCAAATCCTTTTCAAGCCATATTCAGTTGAATATGCTACAAAGACAACATATTTCATGTTCAAACTCATAAACATTTTTTTTTGTGCAAATAATCATTAACTTTAGAATTTGATGCCAGCAACACGTGACAAAGAAGTTGGGAAAGGTGGCAATAAGTACTGATAAAGTTGAGGAATGCTCATCAAACACTTATTTGGAACATCCCACAGGTGTGCAGGCTAATTGGGAACAGGTGGGTGCCATGATTGGCTATAAAAGCAGCTTCCATGAAATGCTAAGTAATTCACAAACAAGGATGGGGTGAGGGTCACCACTTTGTAAGCAAATTGTCGAACAGTTTTACAACAACATTTCTCAACGAGCTATTGCAAGGAATTTAGGGATTTTACCATCTACGGTCCGTAAAATCATCAAAAAGTTCAGAGAATCTGGAGAAATCACTGCACGTAAGCGATGATATTACAGACTTTTGATCCCTCAGGCGGTACTGCATCAAAAACCGACATCAGGTTGTAAAGGATATCACCATATGGGCTCAGGAACACTTCCTAAAACCGCTGTCAGTAACTACAGTTGGTCGCTACATCTGTAAGTGCAAGTTAAAACTCTACTATGCAAAGCCAAACCCATTTATCAACAACATCCTGAAACACCGCCGACTTGG
The DNA here is from genome assembly GCF_033978795.1 of Nerophis ophidion. Taxonomy (NCBI): domain Eukaryota; kingdom Metazoa; phylum Chordata; class Actinopteri; order Syngnathiformes; family Syngnathidae; genus Nerophis; species Nerophis ophidion. The sequence goes on from NC_084615.1 coordinate 79,685,557, forward strand.
CTGGGCCCGAGCTCACCTAAGATGGACCGATGCAAAGTGGAAAGGTGTTCTGTGGTCTGACGAGTCCACATTTCAAATTCATATTTGGAAACAGAGGATGTGGTGTCCTCTACAACAAAGAGGAAAACAACCATTCGGATTGTCATAGGCGCAAAGTGTAAAAGCCAGCATGTGTGATGGTATGGGGGTGTATTAGTGCCCAAGGCATGGGTAACTTACACATGTGTGATGGTATGGGGGTGTATTAGTGCCCAAGACATGGGTAACTTACACATGTGTGATGGTATGGGGGTGTATTAGTGCCCAAGGCATGGGTAACTTACACATGTGTGATGGTATGGGGGTGTATTAGTGCCCAAGACATGGGTAACTTACACATGTGTGATGGTATGGGGGTGTATTAGTGCCCAAGACATGGGTAACTTACACATCTGTGAAGGCACCATTAATGCTGAAAGGTCCATACAGGTTACGAGCAACATATGTTGTCATCTAAGCAATGTTATCATGGACGCCCCTGCTTATCATGGACGTCCCTGCAGGGACGGCGTGGCGCAGTGGGGAGAGTGGCCGTGCGCAACCCGAGCGTCCCTGGTTCAATTCCCACCTAGTACCAACCTCGTCACGTCCGTTTTGTCCTGAGCAAGACACTTCACCCTTGCTCCTGATGGGTGCTGGTTGGCGCCTTGCATGGCAGCTCCCTCCATCAGTGTGTGAATGTGTGTGTGAATGTGGAAGTAGTGTCAAAGCGCTTTGAGTACCTTGAAGGTAGAAAAGCGCTATACAAGTACAACCCATTTATCATTTATTTATTTATTTCAGCAAGACAAGTGCTACAACAGTGTGGCTTCGTAAAAAAATTGTGCGGGTACTTTCCTGGCCCGCCTGCAGTCCAGACCTGTCTCCCATGGAAAATGTGTGGCGCATTATGAAGCGTAAAATACGACAGCGGAGACCCCGGACTGTTGAAGGACTGAAGCTCTACATAAAACAAGAATGGGAAATAATTCCACTTTCAAAGCTTCAACAATTAGTTTCCTCAGTTCCCAAACCTTTATTGAGTGTTGTTAAAAGAAAAGGTGATGTAACACAGTGGTGAACATGCCCTTTCCCAACTACTTTGGCACGTGTTGCCGCCATGAAATTCCAAGTTAATTATTTGCAAAAAAAAAAAAAAAAGTTTATGAGTTTGAACATGAAATATGTTGTCTTTGTAGCATATTCAACTGAATATGGCTTGAAAAGGATTTGCAAATCATTGTATTCTGTTTATATTTACATCTAACACAATTTCCCAACTCATATGGAAACGGGGTTTCTAGAAAGGAGTCAGTGGGGGCGGGGGGGAGTGTTTGGGGGGGTGCAGGGTTCGGTACATCCCCGCAGAACTGAATACAATCCCGGTTTGTCACTGAGCCAAGGACCTAGGCGCAAGTGAGATTTGTCTCTCTGGAAAGGACTCTTGCAACTGCAAGGATCGTCATGGCAACCCATCATTCCTCCACCCTCGCCGTGGTCGGATTATCGGCAGAGAGAAAGCATCACGTTCATTTCAGAGATGGATGATGCTAATCCAGCGCAAACTCAACCTGAGCCATGTTTTTCGGGGTTGGAATTGTACCGGGTGATATTCCCATAAACAGGGATATATGCACAATGTAGTAGTACTAGTAAAGTACCGCGAAACTAATCAATTTAACGGCCGTGACGGCACGTCCTCGTCATTTCGTGTCATTGCTGGTTTTGCAAGCAGAGGAGCGTGTTCGGCAGCGCACAATCACAGAGTACTTACAAAAACTAACGATACAGGTGAAGTTATAACACTGAAACGCCCTCAGGAAGAGGTGCTATAAGACATGGCTAGCTAGTTAGTGGCTAAAGTCCATCCGCAGTGTTTTAGCAACTTCTAAATCTCTAATCCTCGCCTCCATGGCGACAAATTGTCATGTCTTGTGATCGTGTTTTGTTTATGTTCTGTTTTGCCAAGACTCCATTCTTTCCGGCTTTTGCACTTCCTTGTTTATTTTGTTTCCATGCTGCCCTGTTCACTTCATCGCAAGTAAGTTTTGTTTATTAATGGCACAGTTAGTGTCTTGTTTTTTGTCCATAGTTCTGCCTTTGTGCTAGTTTTTGTTTTAAGAGCCAAGTTTTGTGCTACCGCCTTTTGTTTATTCCATTTATTAGTGTTAAAATAAAGATGTCATTACCTTCACTCCATGTTCGGTCCAAGTTCACTTGCATCTCGGGAAAACAACCACCCCATAGTCCACGTCCTGACACAAATAAAGTACAAACCCCGATTCCATATGAGTTGGGAAATGGTGTTAGATGTAAATATAAACAGAATACAATGATTTGCAAATCCTTTTCAAGCCATATTCAGTTGAATATGCTACAAAGACAACATATTTCATGTTCAAACTCATAAACATTTTTTTTTGTGCAAATAATCATTAACTTTAGAATTTGATGCCAGCAACACGTGACAAAGAAGTTGGGAAAGCTGGCAATAAGTACTGATAAAGTTGAGGAATGCTCATCAAACACTTATTTGGAACATCCCACAGGTGTGCAGGCTAATTGGGAACAGGTGGGTGCCATGATTGGCTATAAAAGCAGCTTCCATGAAATGCTAAGTAATTCACAAACAAGGATGGGGTGAGGGTCACCACTTTGTATTAATCATCCATTTATTATTATATATACACTGTAAAAAAAAAAATCTGTAGATTTTACAGTAAAAAACTGGCAACTGAGTCACCAGAATTTTACTATTAAAAATGCAGGGTTTTATTTAATTTTACAACATATTACGGTCAATAGAAAAACAGTAACACTGTTTTTTTTTTTTTTCACATTCTGGCAACTGAGCTGCCAGTTTTTTGTTTTTTTTTTACCATGAAATGTACAGTTGTTTTCACAACATATTACTGTAATTGGAAATAATTGTACAAAAAAAAAATATATAGATTTTACAGGAAAAAAATGGCAACTGAGTCACCAAAATTTGACTCTAAAACGTGCAGCTTTTTATTGAAGTCAGGACTACTCAGGACCTTCGAATGCACCAACCTCTGCACCACCGTGCTGCCCACATGTTTAATCATCTGCAAAAACAAGCGCATATTTGAATGAATCCATTACTGAGTTTGTTTAACGTTTCAATATATTGTGCTGAAAGTTCCAGAATGTCTTTTACCTGGACTAGGCCAAGCACTATTAGCTCCTCGCTAGTGACCGTGATTGGTTGCAGTTTCTCTTTGGCAGAGATGTCAAACTCATTTTCATAGTGGGCCACATCATAGTCACGCTTGCCCTAACAGGACCACTCATGAAGATCTGTGAAACTACATCCTACCATCATAGTCACGCTTGCCCTAACAGGACCACTCATGAAGAACTGTGAAACTACATCCTACCATCATAGTCATGCTTGCCCTAACAGGACCACTCATGAAGATCTGTGAAACTACATCCTACCATCATAGTCACGCTTGCCCTAACAGGACCACTCATTAAGATCTGTGAAACTACATCCTACCATCATAGTCATGCTTGCCCTAACAGGACCACTCATGAAGAACTGTGAAACTACATCCTACCATCATAGTCACGCTTGCCCTAACAGGACCACTCATGAAGAACTGTGAAACTACATCCTACCATCATAGTCACGCTTGCCCTAACAGGACCACTCATGAAGAACTGTGAAACTACATCCTACCATCATAGTCATGCCTGCCCTAACAGGACCACTCATGAAGAACTGTGAAACTACATCCTACCATCATAGTCACGCTTGCCCTAACAGGACCACTCATGAAGAACTGTGAAACTACATCCTACCATCATAGTCACGCTTGCCCTAACAGGACCACTCATGAAGAACTGTGAAACTACATCCTACCATCATAGTCACGCTTGCCCTAACAGGACCACTCATGAAGAACTGTGAAACTACATCCTACCATCATAGTCACGCTTGCCCTAACAGGACCACTCATGAAGAACTGTGAAACTACATCCTACCATCATAGTCACGCTTGCCCTAACAGGACCACTCATGAAGAACTGTGAAACTACATCCTACCATCACAGTCATGCTTGCCCTAACAGGACCACTCATGAAGAACTGTGAAACTACATCCTACCATCATAGTCATGCTTGCCCTAACAGGACCACTCATGAAGAACTGTGAAACTACATCCTACCATCATAGTCATGCTTGCCCTAACAGGACCACTCATGAAGATCTGTGAAACTACATCCTACCATCATAGTCATGCTTGCCCTAACAGGACCACTCATGAAGATCTGTGAAACTACATCCTACCATCATAGTCATGCCTGCCCTAACAGGACCACTCATGAAGAACTGTGAAACTACATCCTACCATCATAGTCACGCTTGCCCTAACAGGACCACTCATGAAGAACTGTGAAACTACATCCTACCATCATAGTCACGCTTGCCCTAACAGGACCACTCATTAAGAACTGTGAAACTACATCCTACCATCATAGTCATGCTTGCCCTAACAGGACCACTCATGAAGAACTGTGAAACTACATCCTACCATCATAGTCACGCTTGCCCTAACAGGACCACTCATGAAGAACTGTGAAACTACATCCTACCATCATAGTCACGCTTGCCCTAACAGGACCACTCATGAAGAACTGTGAAACTACATCCTACCATCATAGTCATGCCTGCCCTAACAGGACCACTCATGAAGAACTGTGAAACTACATCCTACCATCATAGTCACGCTTGCCCTAACAGGACCACTCATGAAGAACTGTGAAACTACATCCTACCATCATAGTCACGCTTGCCCTAACAGGACCACTCATGAAGAACTGTGAAACTACATCCTACCATCATAGTCACGCTTGCCCTAACAGGACCACTCATGAAGAACTGTGAAACTACATCCTACCATCATAGTCACGCTTGCCCTAACAGGACCACTCATGAAGAACTGTGAAACTACATCCTACCATCATAGTCACGCTTGCCCTAACAGGACCACTCATGAAGAACTGTGAAACTACATCCTACCATCACAGTCATGCTTGCCCTAACAGGACCACTCATGAAGAACTGTGAAACTACATCCTACCATCATAGTCATGCTTGCCCTAACAGGACCACTCATGAAGAACTGTGAAACTACATCCTACCATCATAGTCATGCTTGCCCTAACAGGACCACTCATGAAGATCTGTGAAACTACATCCTACCATCATAGTCATGCTTGCCCTAACAGGACCACTCATGAAGATCTGTGAAACTACATCCTACCATCATAGTCATGCCTGCCCTAACAGGACCACTCATGAAGAACTGTGAAACTACATCCTACCATCATAGTCACGCTTGCCCTAACAGGACCACTCATGAAGAACTGTGAAACTACATCCTACCATCATAGTCACGCTTGCCCTAACAGGACCACTCATGAAGAACTGTGAAACTACATCCTACCATCATAGTCACGCTTGCCCTAACAGGACCACTCATGAAGAACTGTGAAACTACATCCTACCATCATAGTCACGCTTGCCCTAACAGGACCACTCATGAAGAACTGTGAAACTACATCCTACCATCATAGTCATGCTTGCCCTAACAGGACCACTCATGAAGAACTGTGAAACTACATCCTACCATCATAGTCATGCTTGCCCTAACAGGACCACTCATGAAGAACTGTGAAACTACATCCTACCATCATAGTCATGCTTGCCCTAACAGGACCACTCATGAAGATCTGTGAAACTACATCCTACCATCATAGTCATGCTTGCCCTAACAGGACCACTCATGAAGATCTGTGAAACTACATCCTACCATCATAGTCATGCCTGCCCTAACAGGACCACTCATGAAGAACTGTGAAACTACATCCTACCATCATAGTCACGCTTGCCCTAACAGGACCACTCATGAAGAACTGTGAAACTACATCCTACCATCATAGTCACGCTTGCCCTAACAGGACCACTCATGAAGAACTGTGAAACTACATCCTACCATCATAGTCACGCTTGCCCTAACAGGACCACTCATGAAGAACTGTGAAACTACATCCTACCATCATAGTCACGCTTGCCCTAACAGGACCACTCATGAAGAACTGTGAAACTACATCCTACCATCATAGTCATGCTTGCCCTAACAGGACCACTCATGAAGAACTGTGAAACTACATCCTACCATCATAGTCATGCTTGCCCTAACAGGACCACTCATGAAGAACTGTGAAACTACATCCTACCATCATAGTCACGCCTGCCCTAACAGGACCACTCATGAAGATCTGTGAAACTACATCCTACCATCATAGTCATGCTTGCCCTAACAGGACCACTCATGAAGAACTGTGAAACTACATCCTACCATCATAGTCATGCCTGCCCTAACAGGACCACTCATGAAGAACTGTGAAACTACATCCTACCATCATAGTCACGCTTGCCCTAACAGGACCACTCATGAAGAACTGTGAAACTACATCCTACCATCATAGTCACGCTTGCCCTAACAGGACCACTCATGAAGAACTGTGAAACTACATCCTACCATCATAGTCACGCTTGCCCTAACAGGACCACTCATGAAGAACTGTGAAACTACATCCTACCATCATAGTCACGCTTGCCCTAACAGGACCACTCATGAAGATCTGTGAAACTACATCCTACCATCATAGTCATGCTTGCCCTAACAGGACCACTCATGAAGAACTGTGAAACTACATCCTACCATCATAGTCATGCTTGCCCTAACAGGACCACTCATGAAGATCTGTGAAACTACATCCTACCATCATAGTCACGCCTGCCCTAACAGGACCACTCATGAAGATCTGTGAAACTACATCCTACCATCATAGTCATGCTTGCCCTAACAGGACCACTCATGAAGATCTGTGAAACTACATCCTACCATCATAGTCACGCCTGCCCTAACAGGACCACTCATGAAGATCTGTGAAACTACATCCTACCATCATAGTCATGCTTGCCCTAACAGGACCACTCATGAAGAACTGTGAAACTACATCCTACCATCATAGTCATGCTTGCCCTAACAGGACCACTCATGAAGATCTGTGAAACTACATCCTACCATCATAGTCACGCCTGCCCTAACAGGACCACTCATGAAGATCTGTGAAACTACATCCTACCATCATAGTCATGCTTGCCCTAACAGGACCACTCATGAAGAACTGTGAAACTACATCCTACCATCATAGTCATGCTTGCCCTAACAGGACCACTCATGAAGATCTGTGAAACTACATCCTACCATCATAGTCATGCTTGCCCTAACAGGACCACTCATGAAGATCTGTGAAACTACATCCTACCATCATAGTCATGCCTGCCCTAACAGGACCACTCATGAAGAACTGTGAAACTACATCCTACCATCATAGTCACGCTTGCCCTAACAGGACCACTCATGAAGAACTGTGAAACTACATCCTACCATCATAGTCACGCTTGCCCTAACAGGACCACTCATGAAGAACTGTGAAACTACATCCTACCATCATAGTCACGCTTGCCCTAACAGGACCACTCATGAAGAACTGTGAAACTACATCCTACCATCATAGTCATGCTTGCCCTAACAGGACCACTCATGAAGAACTGTGAAACTACATCCTACCATCATAGTCATGCTTGCCCTAACAGGACCACTCATGAAGAACTGTGAAACTACATCCTACCATCATAGTCATGCTTGCCCTAACAGGACCACTCATGAAGATCTGTGAAACTACATCCTACCATCATAGTCATGCTTGCCCTAACAGGACCACTCATGAAGATCTGTGAAACTACATCCTACCATCATAGTCATGCCTGCCCTAACAGGACCACTCATGAAGAACTGTGAAACTACATCCTACCATCATAGTCACGCTTGCCCTAACAGGACCACTCATGAAGAACTGTGAAACTACATCCTACCATCATAGTCACGCTTGCCCTAACAGGACCACTCATGAAGAACTGTGAAACTACATCCTACCATCATAGTCACGCTTGCCCTAACAGGACCACTCATGAAGAACTGTGAAACTACATCCTACCATCATAGTCACGCTTGCCCTAACAGGACCACTCATGAAGAACTGTGAAACTACATCCTACCATCATAGTCACGCTTGCCCTAACAGGACCACTCATGAAGAACTGTGAAACTACATCCTACCATCATAGTCATGCTTGCCCTAACAGGACCACTCATGAAGAACTGTGAAACTACATCCTACCATCATAGTCATGCTTGCCCTAACAGGACCACTCATGAAGAACTGTGAAACTACATCCTACCATCATAGTCACGCCTGCCCTAACAGGACCACTCATGAAGATCTGTGAAACTACATCCTACCATCATAGTCATGCTTGCCCTAACAGGACCACTCATGAAGAACTGTGAAACTACATCCTACCATCATAGTCATGCCTGCCCTAACAGGACCACTCATGAAGAACTGTGAAACTACATCCTACCATCATAGTCACGCTTGCCCTAACAGGACCACTCATGAAGAACTGTGAAACTACATCCTACCATCATAGTCACGCTTGCCCTAACAGGACCACTCATGAAGAACTGTGAAACTACATCCTACCATCATAGTCACGCTTGCCCTAACAGGACCACTCATGAAGAACTGTGAAACTACATCCTACCATCATAGTCATGCTTGCCCTAACAGGACCACTCATGAAGGACTGTGAAACTACATCCTACCATCATAGTCACGCTTGCCCTAACAGGACCACTCATGAAGAACTGTGAAACTACATCCTACCATCATAGTCATGCTTGCCCTAACAGGACCACTCATGAAGAACTGTGAAACTACATCCTACCATCATAGTCACGCTTGCCCTAACAGGACCACTCATGAAGATCTGTGAAACTACATCCTACCATCATAGTCACGCCTGCCCTAACAGGACCACTCATGAAGATCTGTGAAACTACATCCTACCATCATAGTCACGCTTGCCCTAACAGGACCACTCATGAAGATCTGTGAAACTACATCCTACCATCATAGTCATGCTTGCCCTAACAGGACCACTCATGAAGATCTGTGAAACTACATCCTACCATCATAGTCATGCTTGCCCTAACAGGACCACTCATGAAGATCTGTGAAACTACATCCTACCATCATAGTCATGCTTGCCCTAACAGGACCACTCATGAAGAACTGTGAAACTACATCCTACCATCATAGTCATGCTTGCCCTAACAGGACCACTCATGAAGAACTGTGAAACTACATCCTACCATCATAGTCACGCTTGCCCTAACAGGACCACTCATGAAGATCTGTGAAACTACATCCTACCATCATAGTCACGCTTGCCCTAACAGGACCACTCATGAAGATCTGTGAAACTACATCCTACCATCATAGTCATGCTTGCCCTAACAGGACCACTCATGAAGATCTGTGAAACTACATCCTACCATCATAGTCATGCTTGCCCTAACAGGACCACTCATGAAGATCTGTGAAACTACATCCTACCATCATAGTCATGCTTGCCCTAACAGGACCACTCATGAAGAACTGTGAAACTACATCCTACCATCATAGTCATGCTTGCCCTAACAGGACCACTCATGAAGAACTGTGAAACTACATCCTACCATCATAGTCACGCTTGCCCTAACAGGACCACTCATGAAGATCTGTGAAACTACATCCTACCATCATAGTCATGCTTGCCCTAACAGGACCACTCATGAAGATCTGTGAAACTACATCCTACCATCATAGTCACGCTTGCCCTAACAGGACCACTCATGAAGAACTGTGAAACTACATCCTACCATCATAGTCATGCTTGCCCTAACAGGACCACTCATGAAGAACTGTGAAACTACATCCTACCATCATAGTCACGCTTGCCCTAACAGGACCACTCATGAAGATCTGTGAAACTACATCCTACCATCATAGTCACGCTTGCCCTAACAGGACCACTCATGAAGATCTGTGAAACTACATCCTACCATCATAGTCACGCTTGCCCTAACAGGACCACTCATGAAGATCTGTGAAACTACATCCTACCATCATAGTCACGCTTGCCCTAACAGGACCACTCATGAAGAACTGTGAAACTACATCCTACCATCATAGTCATGCTTGCCCTAACAGGACCACTCATGAAGAACTGTGAAACTACATCCTACCATCATAGTCACGCTTGCCCTAACAGGACCACTCATGAAGAACTGTGAAACTACATCCTACCATCATAGTCATGCTTGCCCTAACAGGACCACTCATGAAGATCTGTGAAACTACATCCTACCATCATAGTCATGCTTGCCCTAACAGGACCACTCATGAAGAACTGTGAAACTACATCCTACCATCATAGTCATGCTTGCCCTAACAGGACCACTCATGAAGAACTGTGAAACTACATCCTACCATCATAGTCACGCTTGCCCTAACAGGACCACTCATGAAGAACTGTGAAACTACATCCTACCATCATAGTCATGCTTGCCCTAACAGGACCACTCATGAAGATCTGTGAAACTACATCCTACCATCATAGTCACGCTTGCCCTAACAGGACCACTCATGAAGATCTGTGAAACTACATCAATATATAATCGCCTCATGGTATTATTTTGCAATTGGTTCTTCATCATAGGCACTGACTTTAAGAGTTCAGCACCTCTCTGTGGGCATTTTGTTACTTTCCACCCACAATCTGAATGCTTCTGTATATACCTTATTTCCTTGAATTACCGCCAGGTATATAGTACGCGCCTGCCTAGAATTACTGCCGGGTCAAACTCAGAGAATGCAGAGAATATTTTTCGCCACACCAATTTTGGTACTAGAACTTTAAAGTGAACTGTAACAAAAATCTGCCAAGAACAGTCGTCAAATATTCAGGCTAAATTATTTCATGAGGTTGTTGATGGCTGCGTAATTCATCTGCTTGAAATTAAATTCCCTAAGGAACATTTAAATGAATATTAGCAGGGGTGTATTCACCATATTTGTCACGCCTATGGATCATGTTTTGTTTGGGTCATGTTCGGTTTTGTTTTTTGGACACTCACTTCCTGTTTGGCACTTCCTGGTTGGTTTTTGTTACCATGACTACTCATTAGTTTTCACCTGTCACGCACCTATCTCACGCTTTTGGCACTCGCTCACTTGTTTTCAATAATCATGTCACTGCTATTTAAGCCATTCTGTTTCTGTTCTTCGTCCTGGCAACATCACCTCCTTCACGCCCTCGATCACCTGCTACTACGTACTTTGCTATCCATGCTATTGATCCATGCCCCTTGTTTCGATCACAGTAAGTAGTTTGTTTATGACACAGTGCAAGTTTTTGCTATTCATGCCACTGTGCAAGTGTTTTTGTTTCATGTTTATAGTTTGTAGCCTTTATGCTAGACTTTTGTTTCAGAGCCCAGTTTTTTGTACCGCCATTGTGCGCGCTTTTTGTTGGTTCATGTTTTTAGTTTCAGTGTTCAAATAAAGATGTCTTTACCTTCACGCTATCGCCGTTTCCACTCCATTCGCTTCGCACCTCGGGAAAACAACCCACGCCATAGTCCTAGTCTTGACAGTATTGATATTTCTAACCCTGTGCAAACAAGAGAATATCCCACAAGATGTCAAACCCCTTGTGTACCCAATTCTTGTTTGTCCAACATTTAAAAATGTATGTTTTATGAAATATTCCATCATAGAAAAGGTTCGGATGGTTTGATTGTTAAAATTAAAGGTTCATTTTTATTTGTGTGGCGATTGTACAAGTCATTCTATTTTCCATACAACAATGCGGTGTGCACATATTGCACTTCCCTGCGGCATTTCTCTTGTCAGTTTTTTTTTTAGCAAAATTAATTACATTTCCCGTTGAAGCAGAGCCGCTAAAACCTGCCAAACACAGGAAGAGAGCAACCCTAAAAAAAAGCTCCATGCTTGCACTGAAAAAGAGACAAATCTCTCCATCCATCTGTCAGTTAGTGTACGGTTATGGGACTGGCAGCTGTGCCCCGCCTGCAGTCTATCCTCTTACTGTATTTAAATGCAGCACACTTCACGGACTCTACTTGAAATAGATTTGTTTTCTTTTCATGATTCCTGACAAAGTTTGAATGTGGGGACAACTAAGCAAACATTAAGGAAAAAAGTAGTTTGTTTTACGACTTAGGACAGGGATATACAACTGAAGTATTGAATCGAAAAAGAGAGGACCTAACACGGAACACTACTCATATCGCTAAATAGGGTAAATAGTAGGGCTGCGAATCTTTGGGTGTCCAACAATTCGATTCAATATCAATTCTTGGGGTCGCGATTCGATCATATCGTTTTTTATTTATTCGATTCGATTCAAAAACGATATTTTTCCGATTCAAAACGATTCTGTTTTCATTCAATACATAGATTTCAGCAGGATCTACCCTAGCAGAGTAGTAGATTTTTTTTTAAAAGCTATTATAATTGTAAAGGACAATGTTTTATCAACTGATTGCAACAATGTCAATTTGTTTTAACTATTAAACGAACCAAAAATATGACTTATTTTATCTTTGTGAAAACATTGGACACAGTGTGTTGTCCAGCTTATGAGATGCCATGCAAGTGTAAGCCACTGTGACACTATTGTTCTTTTTTATTATTTTTATAAATGTCTAATGATAATGTCAATGAGGGATTTTTAATCACTGCTATGCTGAAATTATAACTAATATTGATACTGTTGTTGATAATATTCACTACTTTTGTTTTGTTCTGTGTGGTGTTTGTGTCTCCTCTCAATTGTTGTTTATTGCAGTTCTGAGTGTTGCTGGCTCAGCTTTGCTTTTGGAATTGGATTGCATTGTTATGGTATTGCTGTGTAGTGCTTTGTTGGATTGATAAAAAAAAATTAAAATAAAAAAATTAAAAACTTTTTAAATATCAATTTTTTTAAAATGAGAATCGATTCTGAATCGCACAACGTATTCAATTTGATTCGTATTTGAATCATTTTTTTTTCCCGCACCCCTAGCAAATAGAATAGAATATAACTTTTTATTGACATCAAACATGAGAGAATGCCGATATTACAGGTGCCTACACTCTTAGGTGCAGTTTAAATACAATATAAACAATTAATACTTAACAGTGTTGTACCATTCAGCCAATCCATTGTAACCTCCCATGCCTGTCAACCTGCCTACTAAACAAGTAAAGAAACCTGGCTTAAACCAAACGACTTTTTGGCGCTAAATGAGGCATGTCCTCCTAACTTTACACATGCGCATATTGCCCGTCCTCTTAAAAGGGATGGGGGGGGCGCACTAATATACAACAAAAACTTTAACCTTAGTCCTAACATAAATAATAAATATAAATTGTTTGAGGTGCTTACTATGAGGTCTGTCACGCCGCTGCCTCTACACCTGGCTGTTATCTACCGCCCCCCAGGGCCCTATTCAGACTTTATCAATGAATTCTCAGAGTTTGTTGCTGATTTAGTGACGCACGCCGATAATATAATCATAATGGGGGACTTTAATATAAATATTAATACCCCATCGGACCCACCGTCGTCCTCTCCAAGGTTCTTAGTCATCATTGTTACCGACGTCCCACTGGATGTGAGTTTTCCTTGCCCTTATGTGGGCCTACCGAGGATGTCGTAGTGGTTTGTGTTGTGGTTTGTGCAGCCCTTTGAGACACTAGTGATTTAGGGCTATATAAGTAACCATTGATTGATTGATTGATTGATTGAAGAATATGTTAAAAATGAATACCTTAATACAAGTACAAACACCAGCACTCCTCTAGGGTGGCCGACATTTTTTCCCCAAATGTGGTCCCCTGAGTCAAAAGAATTGCCCAGGCCGGCTGTAGGTGATGGTTGGTCATTAAATTGGCCACTTCATATGATGGCCACAAATATACGTACTGAGACTGAGATACTGAGCGACCTACGATCTAATCTGTTTTTGCTGGCTCGCTCTCCCTCTAGTAGCTGTTGCCAAAGGAAAGCTGGAGTTTGGGCACACCTGATGGCAGTCACCAGTGGAATACAATCACTGATCACACCTGGGGTTGTTGCTGGTTCTTTCTCTAATGCAGGGGTCACCAACCTTTTTGAAAGCAAGAGCTACTTCTTGGGTACTGATTAATGCGAAGGGCTACCAGTTTGATACACAATTAAATAAATTGCCAAAAATAGCCAATTTGCTCACTTTACCTTTAATAAATAAATGTTTATATATTTAAAAAATGGGTATTTCTGTCCGTCATTTCCGTCGTACATTTTTTTTCCTTTACGGAAGGTTTTTTGTAGAGAATAAATAATGAAAAAAACACTTAACGATTTAAAAAAGGAAAAATCACAAAAAAAATTAAAATTAAATTTTGAAACATAGTTTATCTTCAATTTTGACTCTTTAAAATTCAAAATTCAACCGAAAAAATGATGAGAAAAAATAGCTGATGTTTTTTTAAAACATTAAAAAAAGAATTTATGGAACATCATTAGTAATTTTTCCTGATTAAGATTAATTTTAGAATTTTGATGACATGTTTTAAATAGGTTAAAATCCAATTTGCACTTTGTTAGAATATATAACAAATTGGACCAAGCTATATTTCTAACAAATCATTATTTCTTCTTGATTTTCCAAAACAAAAATTTTAAAAGAAATTCAAGTAAATGAAATAATTAATTCAAAAGACTTTGAAATAAGATTTAAATTTGATTCTACAGACTTTCTAGATTTGCCAAAATAATCTTTTTGAATTTTAATCATAATAAGTTTGAAGAAATATTTCACAAATATTCTTCGTCAAAAAAACAGAAGCTAAAATGAAGAATTAAATCAAAAAATATTTATTATTCTTTACAATAAAAAAAATAATTTACTTGAACATTGATTTAAATTGTCAGGAAAGAACAGGAAGTTAAAAAGGTATATGTGTTTAAAAATCCAAAAATCTTTTTTAAAGTTGTATTTTTTCTCTAAAATTGTCTTTCTGAAAGTTATAAGAAGCAAAATAAAAAAATAATGGAATTTATTCAAACAAGTGAAGACCAAGTCTTTAAAATATTTTCTTGGATTTTCAAATTCTATTTGAGTTTTGTCTCTCTTAGAATTAAAAATGTCCAGCAAAGCGAGACCAGCTTGCTAGTAAATAAATACAATTTAAAAAATAGAGGCAGCTCACTGGTAAGTGCTGCTATTTGAGCTATTTTTAGAACAGGCCAGCGGGCGACTCATCTGGCACCGCGTTGGTGACCCCTGCTCTAATGTCTCTCCCAACACATCAGACCAGGCAAACAACTTATTAAGTATCTTATTTCACTACTTGGTTTTATTTCTTGCTCTTAATCTCCTCCGACTTCATCCTGGTTAGTTTTTTTGTAGTGATGCATGGTCACATGACGCCTCATGAGGTGTTGAAACACTTCCGCCAATTGGTTTGAGAATTTGTCAGAGCTTCACGCATGCTTCGGCACGAGAAAGCACCGTAAGAAACCGTATCGTTTGAGTCTGTTATGGCTCTGAATGATAATAAATGTTTGACCAAATGGTTTTGCCAGTTAAAGTCCTACTGAAAGCCACTACTAGCCACCACACAGTCTGATAGTTTATATATCAATGATGAAATATTAACATTGCAACACATGACAATACGGCCGCTTTAGTTTACTAAATTGCAATTTTAAATTTCCCGCGGAGTTTCTTGTTGAAAACGTCGCAGAATGATGACGTGTGTGCGTGACGTCACGGACTCTCAAGAAATATTAGCGCAGCACCATTTGCGGCTAAAAGTCGTCTCTTTTCATCGCGAAATTACAAAGTATTCTGGATATCTGTGTTGCTAAATCTTTTGCAATGTGTTCAATTAATGATGGAGAAGTCAAAGTAGAAAGATGGAGTTGAGAAGCTTTAGCCTTTAGCCACACAAACACACGGTGATTCCTTGTTTAAAATTCCCGGAGGTGAAGCTTTACTATGGATCAGAGCGGTCAAGCGAACATGGTTCCCGACCACATGTCAACCGGCAGGTTTCGGTGAGAAAATTGTCTTAAAAAGTCGCCTCTTACCGGAGATCTGTGGAGTTTGCGCCGTCCTTGTATCTGCCGTCGACTTCCCTCAGACACTGGCCTCTAGACACCCGTGGACACACACCTCCGACTATCAGGTACTATTTAATCTCAGTAAAACACTAGCAACACAATAGAAAGATAAGGGATTTCCCAGAATTATCCTAGTAAATGTGTCTAAAAACATCTGAAACCGTCCCAATGCAACGGCCCTTTTTTATTTTAAACTTTATTTTTTATTTTTTTCTAGTCCTTCGCTATCAATATCATCATCCACGAATCTTTCATCCTCACTCAAATTAATGGGGAAATTGAGGTTTTCTCGGTCCAAATAGCTCTTGCTGCTGGTGGCTCCCATTATAAACAATGTGAGGATGTGAGGAGCCCTCACTCCTGTGATGTCATCGTCTGCTACTTCCGGTACAGGCAAGTCTTTTTTATTAGCCACCAGAAGTTGCAAACTTTACCATCGATGTTCTCTACTAAATCCTTTCAACAAAAAAATGGCAATATTGCGAAATGATGAAGTATGACACATAGAATGGAGCTGCTATCCCCGTTTAAAGAAGAACATCTCATTTCAGTCGGCCTTTAACTTGGCCACAAACAGACCAAGATACTGAGCGACCTACGATCTAATCTGTTTTTGCTGGCTCGCTCTCCTTCTTCTAGTCGCTATTGCCAAAGGAAAACTGGAGTTTGGGCACACTTGATGGCAGTCACCAGTGGAATATAATGGCTGATCACACCTGGTGTTGTTGCTGGTTCTCTCTCTAATGTCTCTCCCAACACATCAGACCATGCAAACAACTTATTAACTATCTTATTTCACTACTTGGTTTTATTTGTTGCTCTTGTTCTGCTCCTACTTCATCCTGGTTCGTTTTTTTGTAGTGATGCATGGTCAGATGAGGCCTCATGAGGTGTTGAAACACTTCCGCCAATTGGTTTGAGAATTTGTCAGAGCTTCACGCATGCTTCGGCGTAAAAAAACGCATCGTTTGATTCTGTTACAGCTCTGAATGATAATAAATGTTTGACCAAATGCTTTTGCCAGTTAAATCCACACACGTATAACAAAATTGTTTAGACAATATTGTGTGTGTGGTTTGCCAACATGGTAGCATCACATGATATGACAGCTCGTGTCGTATGTTTCTGTCAGCGTGTACGACGGCATATGGTCTTAAAGAAGAAGAGGACAGGGGAGATTTACTTCATTTTTACTTTTAATGTTAAGTTTACTTTTTTTTGTTTTTTCTTTTCGTGACACAACCTCTCTGTCACATTCGTTACGTCTCGTCTGGATTACTGTAACGCAGGGGTCACCAACACGGTGCCCGCGGGCACCAGGTCGCCCATAAGGACCAGATGAGTCGCCCGCTGGTCTGTTCTAAAAATAGCTCAAATAGCAGCACTTACCAGTGAGCTGCCTCTATTTTTTTAATTGTATTTATTTACTAGCAAGCTGATCTCGCTTTGCTCGACATTTTTAATTCTAAGAGAGACAAAACTCAAATAGAATTTGAAAATCCAAGAAAATATTTTAAAGACTTGGTCTTCACTTGTTTAAATAAATGCATTTATTTTTTTACTTTTCTTCTTATAACTTTTTGAAAGACAATTTTAGAGAAAAAATTACAACCTTAAAAAAGGTTTTAGGATTTTTAAACACATATACCTTTTTACCTTTTAAATTCCTTACTCTTCTTTCCTGACAACTTAAATCAAATTTCAAGTACATTCATTTTTTATATTGTACAGAATAATACATTATTTTTTAATTTAATTCTTCATTTTAGCTTCTGTTTTTTCGACGAAGAATATTTGTGAAATATTTCTTCAAACTTAATTTTAATAAAATTCCCAAAAAATATCCTGGCAAATCTAAAAAATCTGTAGAATTTAAATGTAAATCTTATGTAAAAGTATTTCGAATTTCTTTTAAAATGTTTGTTCTGGAAAATCTAGAAGAAATAATGATTTGTCTTTGTTAGAAATATAGTTTGGTCTAATTTGTTATATATTCTAACAAAGTGCAGATTGGATTTTAACCTATTTAAAACATGTCATCAAAATTCTAAAAATAATCTTAAACAAGAAAAATTAATAATGATGTTCCATAAATCATTTTTTTAATTTTTAAAAAAAGATTCCAATTAGCTAGTTTTTCTCTTCTTTTTTCCGGTTGAATTTTGAATTTTTAAGAGTCGAAATTGAAGATAAACTATGTTTCAAAATTTAATTTTCATTTTTTCTCCTCTTTTAAACCGTTCAAGAAATAAAATGCACGACGGAATGACTGACAGGAATACCCCCTTTTTTTTTTACATTTATCTGTTTCTATATATATTTATTGTGAGAAATCATTAAAATAATCAGTGTTTCCACAAAGATAAATATAATTAATTATTAACAATAACATACAGTTAAAGGTAAATTGAGCAAATTATATCTGGCAATTTATTTAAGTGTGTATCAAACTGGTAGCCCTTCACATTAATCAGTACCCAAGAAGTAGCTCTTGCTTTCAAAAAGGTTGGTGACCCCTGCTGTAACATATTATTTTCGGGTCTCCCTATTTCCAGCATTAAAAGATTACAGTTGGTACAAAATGCGGCTGCTAGACTTTTAACAAGAACAAGAAAGTTTGATCATATTACGCCTATACTGTATATACCTTTATATATATATATATATATATATATATATATATATATATATATATATATACCTTTATATATATATATATATACCTTTATATATATATATATATATATATATATATATATACCTTTATATATATATATATATATATATATATATATATATATATATATATATATATATATATATACATATATATATACATATATATATATACATAGCTATACTGTATATACCAGGGGTCGGCAACCCAAAATGTTGAAAGAGCCATATTGAACCAAAAATACAAAAACAAATCCAACTGAAGCCGCAAAAAAATAAAAGCCATATTACATACAGATAGTGTGTCATGAGATATAAATTGAATTATGAGGACTTAAAGGAAACTAAATGAGCTCAAATATAGCTACAAATGAGACATAATGATGCAAGATGTACATACAGCTAGCCTAACTAGCATGTTAGCATCGATTAGCTTGCAGTCATTCAGCGACCAAATATGTCTGATTAGCACTCCACACAAGTCAATAACATCAACAAAACTCACCATTGTGCATTCATGCACAACATTAAAAGTTTGGTGGACAAAATGAGACAGAAAAAGAAGTGGCATAAAACACGTCTTAGAATGTCGGAGAAAGTCATACAAGTAAACAAACTAAGGTGAGTTCAAGGACCGCCAGAATTAGTAGGACAAAACGGCGCTCGCCAAATACTCGGACCAGTGCCATCCATCCATCCATTTTCTACCGCTTATTCCCTTTCGGGGTCGCGGGGGGCGCTGGCGCCTATCTCAGCTACAATCAGGCAGTGTGCTTTATAACAAGTGGGGAGGTTATGTCATGTTGTCCTCCTACAGAAACTATATTAAAACAAAAAATATATTTTTTTCCCCTCATAATTTCCATTTTTCATATATTTTTGAAAAAGCTCCAGAGAGCCACTAGGGCGGGGCTAAAGAGCCGCACGCGGAGGTGCGTGAATAATTTTTAATGCAAATTATTAGTAATTAAAAAATAAAATAAAATAAAAAAGTAAAATAATTATGGTAAATTGCAATAATTTCACCTCAACATTGAGTATATTTTACTGAAAATGGAAAAACATTGCTGCTGTTTTTATGGTTAAAAAATGGCAGCTCAGTTGTCAGAATCTTACTATAAAGTAAACATCAGTTTATTTTTTACTGTAGCTGGAGTACTGGAGCCTATCCCAGCTGCATTCGGGCGGAAGGCAGCTATCCCCAGGTGCATGTCAATGGAGGTGGGACATACTTGCCAACCCTCCCGGATTTTCCGGGAGACTCCCGAAATTCAGTGCCTCTCCCGAAAACCTCCCGGGACAAATTTTCTCCCGAAAATCTCCAGAAATTCAGGCGGCGCTGGAGGCCACGCCCCCTTCAGCTCCACGCGGACCTGAGTGAGGACAGCCTGTTTTCACGTCCACTTTCCCACAATATAAAGCGCGTGTCTGCCCAATGACGTTATTACTGTAGAATGATCGAGGGTGAGTTCTTGGGTTCTAATGTGGGTTTATTGTTAGGCAGTTTCATTAACGTCCTCCCAGCGCGGTAACAACACACAACAACAGCAGTCAAGTTTTCGTCTACCGTAAGGCAGTTTGTCTGCCGTAAACAGCAATGTTGTGACACTCTTAAACAGGAAAATACTTTCATCTACTGTACATACATATGGTTAGAAAAATAGTGCCAGAGAATAGAACAAGGATGGACAATTCAACCCTTAATTCAACAATGAGTAGATGAGTGTTAAATGTGTAAATAAATGAACACTGAAATTCAAGTATTTCTTTTATATATATATATATATATATATATATATATATATATATATATATATATATATATATATATATATATATAGCTACGGTAGAATTCACTGAAAGTCAAGTATTTCCTATATATATATATATATATATATATATATATAAGAAATACTTGACTCTTAACCACGCCCCCAACAACGCCTCCCACCCCACACCCTGAAATTGGAGGTCTCAAGGTAGGCAAGTATGAGGTGGGAGGAAGCCGGAGTACCCGGAAGGGAACCCCATGCAGTCACGGGGAGAACATGCAAACTCCACACAGAAAGATCCTGAGCCCGGGATTGAACTCAGGACTACCCAGGACCTTCGTATTGTGAGCCACATGCACTAACCCCTGTACCACTGTGCTGCCTAGTTGGCCAATAGTTTGGATTAATAAGAGTGTATGCGGGTGTTATTTGATTTCTAAAGGTCTTTCATAATGTTGAAAAAACATTTTTGGAAGCTCGTTAACAACTAAATATGAAAATATTAGATTTATATTTTGGACACCATTGATCTAATCCAACATTTCCTCATAATTGCTACAATTACTTGACTTTTAGTTTAACCCCACAGTAATTGTTGTTGGTGTGCGTGCTTGCTGCCGACCCGGTTAGTCATTTAACGGGTCATTTGGTGGTTTGATTACCACACCAGCTTCCTGAAAACTAACAAAGCCACAGAAAGTCATCCATGACTCCCGGTCACGACAGAAAAGGGATGCGATACAAAAAAAATCCAAGTTTTCCCCTGCAGAGACTTTTGAAAACCCTGGCACTTGTTACCTCCTGGCACGCTCCACTGTGAAAATATTGTTGCCAATATTCATGTTCCTGCCACCTGCTCTCATATCACAAGCCTTTGTTAAGAAGTATTTTCTCGTACAAAAAGAATATTCTCAAATGACGAATAAACAGATATCTGCTTGGAGCAAAAACATGAAGCAATATCTTCTTGATACCAGAAAGTCAATGTTACATAAGACAAAAGTTATGCAGAGTTCAACATTCCTACATTTGAAGAAAACATACGGCGAGTAGAAGCAAACACTTTCAAAATCGGATTGTATTCAATTTTGTAAATGTTAGAGTCGCAAATGTGCAATTTCTTATATGGAAGATCATCTGGTGCTCAGAAGGGCACCAAACTTTTTTAAAGTTTGTAAGATGTATCGATACATTTTCAAACAAGCTACGAATTAAGAATTTGGGGAGGAGATCTCGCCCCAAGTGGAGGAGTTCAAGTACCTGGGAGTCTTGTTGCTTGTGAGGAGGCGTGGCCGGCGGACCTGCAGCGAGGCGCCTCCGAGAGGTAGGCTGACCATATTCTGAAATCCCAAAAAGAATACAGACTAGGTGAAAATGTGCCAATGATACTTGAACGTGCTTTATAAATAATATATTTATCTATAAAGCATTTTTTCTCCACTGTTGACAGCAATGTTGGCACTAGGAAGTTTTAAAATGGGGTCCCGTGGACCCCAGCAAGTCAGAAAAATGGGGTCCCGCAGTAAATTTTTGAGGTCCCAACTTTTTTGTAAACGTATGCATTGTCCTGTTATATCTCACATTCTATGTTGAGTTTTGGAAAAAGGTTGTCATAAACATTACTTAGTTCATTAAAATGAATAATATAAAAAGAAGACACATTTTTATGCATATGTAAATGTATTCAGTTATAAACATTCATTCACTTTCTTCTTTCCTTAATGGATCCAAACTTTACCGCTGCTGGTAGTTTTTTCTATGTTTTTATTCAATAGTTGTAGGTGTATTTATTTCAGTATAAAAGTGTAAAAAGTGTTTAGCTTGGGTCATGAAATGATGACAATGGTGTGCCAGGGCAAACATACATTTTATATTTAACACTAAAATCTCTGGAGTCTACATCAACTTCAGATCTATTCTTCAATTCAAAATGTTTTAGTTTAATGTCGTTTTCCGTCCTTTTTGTCAGACAAAACGTTTTTTTTATGGCAAACACACAAAATATGCAAAATCTTCCACCCAAAAATTTTTTCAAAGTGGAATTGTTGATGTGACTTAATCGGGGTTGAGGTGGTGGAGTAGAGAGCAGCGGGGGTGTATATTGTAGCATCCCGGAAGAGTTAGTGCTGCAAGGGTTTCAGGGTATTTGTTCTTTTGTGTTTATGTTGTGTTACGGTGCGGGTGTTCTCCCGAAATGTGTTTGTCATTCTTGTTTGGTGTGGGTTCACAGTGTGACGCATATTCGTAACTGTTAAAGTTGTTTATAAGGCCACCCTCAGTGTGACCTGTATGGCTGTTGACCAAGTATGCCTTGATTGTCAATCAAATCACTACCTCGCTCTCTCGCCCCCTCCCTCACGAATGTTGCTGCGTGGCTCACCTTCACCATTTGTTTTGTGTTCAACCCCTTCTTAGCCCTGTACGTACATTGAAAATACACGCAACCCTGACTCAAAACCCTGGACATTTGAGGCATTTAAGAAACCCCACCCGGACACCCTGGACAGTCCCACAAAAGAGGACATGTCCGGGGAAAAGAGAACGTATGGGCAGTCTACAAGAGATCTGTGAGGAGGCGTGGCCGGCCGACATGCAGCGAGGGGGGCGCGCCTGGGCCGGCTCCGAGATGGGCGTCAGGTGCCTGGATGGCCCAGCTGGGCACAGTTAAGCAATCCCCTCTCAATGTGTAAAAGGGCAGCAGGAGATGCAAAAGGGGCGGAAGGGGCTGGAGAGCCAGTGGTGGATGAGGATCGAACGCGACAAAGAGCGAGACACAGACGAGACACTGTATCAAATACCGATATCAATCTCTAAAGGATATCACCACATGGGCTCAGGAACACTTCAGAAATCAACTGTCAGTAAATACAGTTCGTCGCTACATCTGTAATTGCAAGTTAAAGCTCTACTATGCAAAGTGAAAGCCGTTTATCAACAACATCCAGAAACGGCTTCCCTGGGCCCGAGATCATCTAAGATGGACTGATGCAAAGTGGAAAAGTGTTCTGTGGTCTGACGAGTCCACATTTCAAATTGTTTTTGGAAATATTTGACATCGTATCATCCGGACCAAAGGGGAAGCGAACCATCCAGACTGTTATCGACGCAAAGTGTAAAAGCCAGCATGTGTGATGGTATGGGGGTGCATTAGTGCCCAAGGCATGGGTAACTTACACATCTGTGATGGTATGGGGGTGTATTAGTGAACAAGACATGGGTAACTTACACATGTGTGATGGTATGGGGGTGTATTAGTGCCCAAGACATGGGTAACTTACACATGTGTGATGGTATGGGGGTGTATTAGTGCCCAAGGCATGGGTAACTTACACATCTGTGATGGTATGGGGGTGTATTAGTGAACAAGACATGGGTAACTTACACATCTGTGATGGTATGGGGGTGTATTAGTGAACAAGACATGGGTAACTTACACATGTGTGATGGTATGGGGGTGTATTAGTGCCCAAGGCATGGGTAACTTACACATGTGTGATGGTATGGGGGTGTATTAGTGCCCAAGGCATGGGTAACTTACACATGTGTGATGGTATGGGGGTGTATTAGTGCCCAAGACATGGGTAACTTACACATGTGTGATGGTATGGGGGTGTATTAGTGCCCAAGGCATGGGTAACTTACACATGTGTGATGGTATGGGGGTGTATTAGTGAACAAGACATGGGTAACTTACACATGTGTGATGGTATGGGGGTGTATTAGTGCCCAAGGCATGGGTAACTTACACATGTGTGATGGTATGGGGGTGTATTAGTGCCCAAGGCATGGGTAACTTACACATGTGTGATGGTATGGGGGTGTATTAGTGCCCAAGGCATGGGTAACTTACACATCTGTGATGGTATGGGGGTGTATTAGTGAACAAGACATGGGTAACTTACACATCTGTGATGGTATGGGGGTGTATTAGTGAACAAGACATGGGTAACTTACACATGTGTGATGGTATGGGGGTGTATTAGTGAACAAGGCATGGGTAACTTACACATGTGTGATGGTATGGGGGTGTATTAGTGAACAAGACATGGGTAACTTACACATGTGTGATGGTATGGGGGTGTATTAGTGCCCAAGGCATGGGTAACTTACACATGTGTGATGGTATGGGGGTGTATTAGTGCCCAAGGCATGGGTAACTTACACATGTGTGATGGTATGGGGGTGTATTAGTGCCCAAGGCATGGGTAACTTACACATGTGTGATGGTATGGGGGTGTATTAGTGAACAAGACATGGGTAACTTACACATGTGTGATGGTATGGGGGTGTATTAGTGCCCAAGGCATGGGTAACTTACACATGTGTGATGGTATGGGGGTGTATTAGTGAACAAGACATGGGTAACTTACACATGTGTGATGGTATGGGGGTGTATTAGTGCCCAAGACATGGGTAACTTACACATGTGTGATGGTATGGGGGTGTATTAGTGAACAAGACATGGGTAACTTACACATGTGTGATGGTATGGGGGTGTATTAGTGCCCAAGGCATGGGTAACTTACACATGTGTGATGGTATGGGGGTGTATTAGTGCCCAAGACATGGGTAACTTACACATGTGTGATGGTATGGGGGTGTATTAGTGAACAAGACATGGGTAACTTACACATGTGTGATGGTATGGGGGTGTATTAGTGCCCAAGACATGGGTAACTTACACATGTGTGATGGTATGGGGGTGTATTAGTGAACAAGACATGGGTAACTTACACATGTGTGATGGTATGGGGGTGTATTAGTGCCCAAGGCATGGGTAACTTACACATCTGTGATGGTATGGGGGTGTATTAGTGAACAAGACATGGGTAACTTACACATCTGTGATGGTATGGGGGTGTATTAGTGAACAAGACATGGGTAACTTACACATGTGTGATGGTATGGGGGTGTATTAGTGAACAAGGCATGGGTAACTTACACATGTGTGATGGTATGGGGGTGTATTAGTGAACAAGACATGGGTAACTTACACATGTGTGATGGTATGGGGGTGTATTAGTGCCCAAGGCATGGGTAACTTACACATGTGTGATGGTATGGGGGTGTATTAGTGCCCAAGGCATGGGTAACTTACACATGTGTGATGGTATGGGGGTGTATTAGTGCCCAAGGCATGGGTAACTTACACATGTGTGATGGTATGGGGGTGTATTAGTGAACAAGACATGGGTAACTTACACATGTGTGATGGTATGGGGGTGTATTAGTGCCCAAGGCATGGGTAACTTACACATGTGTGATGGTATGGGGGTGTATTAGTGAACAAGACATGGGTAACTTACACATGTGTGATGGTATGGGGGTGTATTAGTGCCCAAGACATGGGTAACTTACACATGTGTGATGGTATGGGGGTGTATTAGTGAACAAGACATGGGTAACTTACACATGTGTGATGGTATGGGGGTGTATTAGTGCCCAAGGCATGGGTAACTTACACATGTGTGATGGTATGGGGGTGTATTAGTGCCCAAGACATGGGTAACTTACACATGTGTGATGGTATGGGGGTGTATTAGTGAACAAGACATGGGTAACTTACACATGTGTGATGGTATGGGGATGCATTAGTGCCCAAGGCATGGGTAACTTACACATGTGTGATGGTATGGGGGTGTATTAGTGCCCAAGACATGGGTAACTTACACATGTGTGATGGTATGGGGGTGTATTAGTGCCCAAGGCATGGGTAACTTACACATGTGTGATGGTATGGGGGTGTATTAGTGCCCAAGGCATGGGTAACTTACACATGTGTGATGGTATGGGGGTGTATTAGTGCCCAAGGCATGGGTAACTTACACATGTGTGATGGTATGGGGGTGTATTAGTGCCCAAGACATGGGTAACTTACACATGTGTGATGGTATGGGGGTGCATTAGTGCCCAAGGCATGGGTAACTTACACATCTGTGAAGGAACCATTAATGCTGAAAGGTACATACAGGTTTTGAAATAACATATGCTGCCATCTAAGCGCTGTCTTTTTCATAGACACCCCTGCTTATTTCAGCAAGACAATTCAGCAGCGTGGCTTAATAAAAAAAAGAATGCGGGTACTTTCCTGGCCCGCCTGCAGTCCAGACCTGTCTCCCATGGAAAATGTGTGGCACATTATGAAGCGTAAAATAGGACAGCGGAGACCCCGGACTGTTGAAGGACTGAAGCTCTACATAAAACAAGAATGGGAAAGAATTCCACTTTCAAAGCTTCAACAATTAGTTTCCTCAGTTCCCAAACGTTTATTGAGTGTTGTTAAAAGAAAAGGTGATGTAACACAGTGGTGAACATGCCCTTTCCCAACTACTTTGGCACATGTTGCAGCCATGAAATTCTAAGTTAATTATTTGCAAAAAAAAAAATAAAGTTTATGAGTTTGAACATGAAATATGTTGTCTTTGTAGCATATTCAACTGAATATGGCTTGAAAAGGATGTGCAAATCATTGTATTCTGTTTATATTTACATCTCACACAATTTCCCAACTCATATGGAAACGGGGTTTGTATCAAAATCAGTGAGGATGTGCAGAGTCTACACCACAATACATGATTCCTGTCACACATGGACTTGGATTTGTTTTGCTTCTTCCACGCAAAGGATGATTGGCAAGAGCCAGACGAGAATTTCGGTACATATTTGTTTATTTAAACACTACAATAAAAAATAAACAAACTAAGGGCGCTCACAAGGAGGTACAGAACTTGGCTACAAAATACAAACAGGAAACAAAAACACTTGCACGATGGCATGAATGAACTATGGACATAAACAAAAGGACTTAGCACAAAAGCATTTAACTATGACTCTATACAACAACGTACATGTCATGGAACTATGGACGAGGACATGAAGGAGGTGCAGCAAGGGTAGCGTGTGTGCGTGAAGGCGTGAAGGCATGAAGGCATGAAGGCAAGCAAAGTTCCCAGAACGATGAACAGAAAGCAAATGACTTAAGTAGCAGCAGTGGTAATGAGAGCTGAGGGACAGGGCGTGGCTGGGATGGAAAGGTGAAAATCAATGGGTTGGCGTGGAAACAAACAAAACCAGGAAATGCAAAACAAAACATGACAAAACAAAACAACAAAAAACAAAACAAAACATAAACCTTGCTTAACAGGCATGACAATACCAATATTATCAAATTGCATTTTGATGAATTTAAATACAGCGCTTTTAGTGGATGACATATTAGTGTTTTTTAGGAGGAATTTTGTATTTTATTTGAAATGGCCTGGTTGGCCACTGTCGTACGGTACTTAAACGCAGCAGCTGGACCGCGCCTGAACAAGTAGGGAGAACGGGGATTAGTTTGAGTAACACTCGAGTAAATTGGTCATTATCTAAACATCTTTCAGTAATTCCTGCAACACATTTGAGCTTCAAGTGTTGTTTTTAAGTTTGTGTCCCTCCTATTTGCCAACAAAAGAAGAGGCAATTAGCTCTCACAGAAACTCCATCATGGGTTTGGTTGTCACAATGTTATTAGAATTCTATTATTTATAAAAAAAAAATTAAAAGGCTCTAATCATTATGGGGGAAAGTTTAATTGCGGCAAAAAAAAGTCAAGCATTAACAGAAAACACATACAAACCACTTTGCATCAGTCCATCTTAGATGATCTCGGGCCCAGAGAAGCCGGCAGTGTTTCTGGATGTTGTTGATAAATGGCTTTCGCTTTGCATAGTAAGGCTTTAACTTGCACTTACAGATGTAGCGACAAACTGTATTTAGTGAAAGTGGTTTTCTAAAGTGTTCCTGAGCCCAGGTGGAGATATCCTTTAGAGATTGATGTCGGTTTTTGATACAGTGCCGTCCAAGGGATGGAAGGTCACGGTCATTCAATGTTGGTTTCCAGCCATGCTGCTTACGTGGAGTGATTTCTCCAGATTCTCTGAACCTTTTGATGATATTATGGAGCGTAGATGTTGAAATCCCTAAATTTCTTGCAATGTCACTTTGAGAAAGGTTGTTCTTAAACTGTTTGACTATTTGCTCACACAGTTGTGGACAAAGGGGTGTACCTCGCCC
Organism: Nerophis ophidion; assembly: GCF_033978795.1. NCBI lineage: Eukaryota > Metazoa > Chordata > Actinopteri > Syngnathiformes > Syngnathidae > Nerophis > Nerophis ophidion. The sequence goes on from NC_084615.1 coordinate 79,714,241, forward strand.
CATCCTTTCTTGTGAAAGACTGAGCATTTTTTGGGAAGCTGTTTTTATAGCCAATCATGGCACCCACCTGTTCCCAATTAGCCTGCACACCTGTGGGATGTTCCAAATAAGTGTTTGATGAGCATTCCTCAACTTTATCGGTATTCATTGCCACCTTTCCCAACTTCTTTGTCACGTGTTGCTGGCATCAAATTTGAAAGTTAATGATTTGCAAAAAAACAAAAGTTTATGAGTTTGAACATGAAATATGTTGTCTTTGTAGCATATTCAACTGAATATGGCTTGAAAAGGATTTGCAAATCATTGTATTCTGTTTATATTTACATCTAACACAATTGCCCAACTCGTATGGAAACGGGGTTTGTACTTCCATAAACAAACACTCGCAGAGAACCAATACTGATACAGAGCTAATATTTCAGCACCGATGGCTTTAATCAAAATAACAGAGGAAATCGCCAAAGCAATAGATTGTAATACAGTGTGCAGAGACAGCATTCAAGGATTTAAAGGCCTACTGAAATGAGATGTTCTTATTTAAACGGGGATAGCAGCTCCATTCTATGTGTCATACTTCATCATTTCCAAATATTGCCATATTTTTGCTGAAAGGATTTAGTAGAGAACATCGACAATAAAGTTTTGGTCGCTAAAAAAAAGCCTTGCCTGTACCGGAAGTAGCAGACGATGACGTCACGGGTTGTGGAGCTCCTCACATCTGAACATTGTTTACAATCATGGCCACCAGCAGCTAGAGCGATTCAAACCGAGAAAGCGACGATTTCCCCATTAACTTGGGCGAGGATGAAAGATTCGTGGATGAGGAAAGTGAGAGTGAAGGACTAGAAAAAAAAAAGAAAAAAAAAGACGAGGGCAGTGGCACCAATTCAGATGTTATTAGACACATTTACTAGGATAATTCTGGAAAATCCTTTATCTGCTTATTGTGTTACTAGTGTTTTAGTGAGATTATATGGATGTACCTGTACAACCTGAAAGACGGAAGGGTGTGGTGACCGCCAGTGTCTCCGAGGGAAGCCATGTTTCTCGACAAGGCGCATGCAGCCGGGCTGAGATTATTTTTTTCCCTCCTCCGCGGTGTAAGTATTTAACGGTCGGGGGCGGCCGGTGGGAGGAGGCAAGAGAGTCCGCAGCTGCAGGAGAAACGACACAATACCCTGTAGTTGCTGCCACGGCCGCTCTACCAACCGAGCCGTACCGCCCGCAATAGATTTCATTGGGAAATTTTCTGTGGTCTTTATAACATTTTTATTTATTTTTTTACTTGAATAAACTTTGGTGTCATTTTGGCATTTACAGTAATACACCCAAAAATGTACAGCTGTTGATTTGCGGTAAAAACGAACAAACAAACTGACGCTCTGCGCTCATGTCTGCGGTAAGAGGCGACTTAATACCACCATTTTCTCACCGAAACCTGCGGGTTGACATGTGGTAGGGAACCGTGATCGCTTGACCGCTCTGTTCCATTGTGAAGCTTCACCGTCATCTTTCGGGAACGTAAACAAGAAAACACCGGCTGTGTTTGTGTTGCTAAAGGTGGCCGCAATACACCGCTTCCCACCTACAGCTTTCTTCTTTGACGTCTCCATTATTAATTGAACAAATTGCAAAAGATTCAGCAACACATTATCATCTGGGTTGAGAACGTGGGACCCCTGTGGTTTGAATTCAAAGTGCAACACAGTCTAATGACATGGCTTGCTTTTACTTGCAATTTGTTCTCTCTCTTAAAAAGGGGCTGTTTGCATTTCACAAACACCATAGTGGTTGAACAGAACATATATATTTTTTAAGTGTCTAAAGCACAGGTGTCAAACTCAAGGTCCAGGAGGCAGGTGTGGTCCGCCACTTCATTTTATTTGGCCCTCTTAAGTCTGCAAATAATATGTATCAGTAAAGGACTGTAACTTCCATCCATCCATTTTCTACCGCTTGTCCCTTTTTGGGGTGGTGATGAAGCCTGTTTCAGCTGCATTCAGGTGGAAGGCGGCGTACACCCTGGACAAGTCACCACCTCATCTCAGGGCCAACACAGACAGACAACATTCACACTCACATTCACACACTAGGGACCATTTAGTGTTGCCAATCAACCTATCCCCAGGTGCATGTCTTTGGAGGTGGGAGGGGCCTATCCCCAGGTGCATGACTTTGGAGGTGGGAGGGGCCTATCCCCAGGTGCATGTCTTTGGAGGTGGGAGGAAGCCGGAGTACCCGGAGGGAACATGCAAACTCCACACGGAAAGATCCCGAGCCCGGGATTGAACTCAGGACTACCCAGGACCTTCGTATTGTGAGGCACTTGCACTAACCCCCGTGCCACCGTGTGTTAGAATAATGATGTATATATATTATCACACTAACTTTAGTACGCTTAAAGTCTGTTGCTTTAGTTACTAGCTATTGTGCTCAAGTTAGACTTTTTCTAATCACGCAGACAAAGCGGGGACAAGGCGAATACACAACGCCCTCTGTGCGTCCTGGACATGCTTTGCATAATATTTGTGACCACTTCTTTCTAGAGGGAGCCTCAGTGATGTTGACTATGGAACTCTGAATAAAAAGAGGGATGCGGGAGCTGAACCTTAGAGCGTAGGGAGAGACTGTGACTAAGTGTTCAGCGCCGTGCGTTCTCCTCATGAGCTGAATTGAACTCTGTCTCTGCTTGGTTCTTTGCTTCTTGTCTGTTTAATAGATGTCATCAGTGTTTGAACCTGACACCGTGCTGCCCAGTACTGTAACTTTTCTTACTAAATGTATTATTTCTTAAAAATATGTATATATGTACTCCATGTAATCGCAAATTAACTTAAATATTGTCTAATTATGCAAAAAGATAAACATTCAAAATATTTTTTTTTTAATAGAAATAAATACTCATAATGATTTCAAAGAGAGTTATCCATCAAATTGTGCAATGTAAAAGTAGCAATGGATTTTATGGTAAGATTGTGAAATGTACTGTGGTTTTTACAACATTTTTCTCTAAATTAAAAAAAACTTTTCTTTTTTTTTTTTTAACTTTAGACTATGGTGCCATTTTGGCATTTACAGTAATACACAAAAAAATATACAGCTGTTGATTTGCGGTAAAAACTAACATACTGGCAGCTCAGGTGTCAAATTTTTACTGTAAAATTGCAGGTTTTTTTATTTACAGTAAAAAAAAAAAAACGGTAGCTCAGTTGCCAGAATTTTACTGTAGAGTTTACAGTGTGTTACTGTGTTTTCTGCGTTTCTTTTTTTTTTATTATTAGATTTTTTTATTGTTTTTAATTGGTTTTACCCTTTAAAATAGTTTTTAATCTTTTTTTTTTAGTATTATTTTTTTTTTTTTTTTAATTTTCTTATTCAGTCATTGGTGGAGATAAGGATATTTGAATATTGTTTTTAATATTGTTGTACAGCACTTTGGAAACACTTATGTTTAGATGTCCTGTACAAATAAAGTGGATTGGACAGTAAAAATTCTGCCAACTGAGCTACAGCAGTTCTGTTTTTGAGATGAAAGATAATGAATTAGGTTTATTAAAGGTGAAAAACAAAGCGTACAAAAACCTCTTCACACTATATTTGTGCAAGCAAACTGATTAACTTTCTGTACGACGGGTAAGATAGTCCAGAACAATTGCAACCTTGTTATGGAACAATATCAGTCATATCACAAACTGTCTTTTCTTTCCGATTTAAAACTCCCTCCCATCAATCCACAGAGACTTTTGAATGAATTTTAAGACATTCAAAAATTTTGTATTCCTTCGAAAAAACTATTTGCTTCCTACCCGATACATTCTTGGTAGGAGCGTCATGTTTGTAGTGCAATCCAAGATCATTTCTCGACGCTGTCTGTTATTCAACAATCAGAGGCTGCTGACATACTGCATAACAGTGTGGTACGCCAGCCGCACCACTTTGACTCCAGGATGCAGGGAAGGTAGGTAATGTGCAGGTGAAGATATGTTGAATGGCTAAAGGCAGGAAACAGCAGCAAAAGTCGGTCACGTCCTTCCCTGCTTGCAGCTTTAATTATTCTTGTTTTGGAAAGTCTTGACAAACCACATTTTCTTGATCTATTGGCAGATAATTGTGCTTAGTTCATGTAAAATACCTCTCATTTTTGTATTTTTCTTTCATGTTTTTGAACCCTGACTTTTTGCAGTGTATTTATATAGTCCTCCATTACGCTTTAACGAGTTACACAAGCTGGGACGCCACCTCTAACGGTCAGTGGTAAAGCAGGAAGGGGCACCGGGCTACGGAACTCCAGCATGCTTTAACAGCGACATCTTCCACCTCAGGGCACGCGTGATGCTGTGTTTGCTATGAAGAGGCACGCAGGGTGTGTTTGCTATGAAGGGGCACGCGTGATGCTGTGTTTGCTATAAAGAGGCCCGCAGGGTGTGTTTGCTATGAAGGGGCACGCGTGATGCTGTGTTTGCTATGAAGAGGCACGCATGATGCTGTGTTTGCTATAAAGAGGCACGCAGGGTGTGTTTGCTATGAAGAGGCACGCAGGGTGTGTTTGCTATGAAGGGGCACGCGTGATGCTGTGTTTGCTATAAAGAGGCCCGCAGGGTGTGTTTGCTATGAAGGGGCACGCGTGATGCTGTGTTTGCTATGAAGAGGCACGCATGATGCTGTGTTTGCTATAAAGAGGCACGCAGGGTGTGTTTGCTATGAAGGGGCACGCGTGATGCTGTGTTTGCTATGAAGAGGCACGCAGGGTGTGTTTGCTATGAAGAGGCACGCGTGATGGTGTGTTCGCTATGAAGAGGCACGCGTGATGGTGTGTTCGCTATGAAGAGGAACGCGTGATGCTGTGTTTGCTATGAAAAGGCACACGTGATGGTGTGTTTGCTATAAAGAGGCTTGCAGGGTGTGTTTGCTATGAAGAGGCACATGTGATGCTGTGTTTGCTATGAAGAGGCACGCGTGATGGTGTGTTTGCTATGAAGAGGCACGCAGGGTGTGTTTGCTATGAAGAGGCACGCAGGGTGTGTTTGCTATGAAGAGGCACACAGGGTGTGTTTGCTATGAAGAGGCACGCAGGGTGTGTTTGCTATGAAAAGGCACGCGTGATGCTGTGTTTGCTATGAAGAGGCACTCAGGGTGTGTTTGCTATGAAGAGGCACGCGTGATGGTGTGTTTGCTATGAAGAGGCACGCAGGGTGTGTTTACTATGAAGAGGCACGCAGGGTGTGTTTGCTATGAAGAGGCACGCAGGGTGTGTTTGCTATGAAGAGGCACGCGTGATGGTGTGTTTGCTATGAAGAGGCACGCAGGGTGTGTTTGCTATGAAGAGGCACGCAGGGTGTGTTTGCTATGAAGAGGCACGCAGGGTGTGTTTGCTATGAAGAGGCACGCGTGATGGTGTGTTTGCTATGAAGAGGCACGCAGGGTGTGTTTGCTATGAAGAGGCACGCAGGGTGTGTTTGCTATGAAGAGGCACGCAGGGTGTGTTTGCTATGAAGAGGCACGCGTGATGCTGTGTTTGCTATGAAGAGGCACGCAGGGTGTGTTTGCACGAGGTTACTGGAAGCCTCTCATCCAAATGCATCCTCATGACTCCATCAGGCCTCATCTCATGCTAGTTAGTGGCGATGTGGTGCAAACACGCAGTAAGACTAGGAAAATATGTTTGTCCCGAGGAGAAAGGAGCTGAAGGATAAGACGCTGATGTTGAAGTGAAACGCTCCTAAATGTTTGGTTGGTTAACAGACTTCACCGACACTGCAAACAAGTCAGTGTTCAAAAACAAGAAAAAAGTATGTGGGTAATTTACTTGAACTAAAGAAAATGATTTGCTACTAGAAGAAGAACATTTGGCTTGTCGAGACTTTCCAAAACAAGCAAAATTAGCAAACTTCAATGAACCCAAAAATACATTCAAATAAGGACCGTATTTCCTTGAATTGCTGCCGGGGCGATAATTAAATTAAAACCTCTTCTCACTCCGGCACTTACCAAAGGCATGCGGTAAAAGTAAGCATGCGCTCATTATTTTAAAACCTCTTCTCACTCCGGCACTTACCAAAGGCATGCAGTAAAAATGTGAGTGTGATGTAAGCTTGGACCTTAAATCCTACTGAATAGCTCTTCATCTTCTTCCCTTTATGCGATTTCAAATTACCGGTATTGAAATCAGCCTCCATTTTGAAAATGATGACAGGGGAAGTGTTACTCGTGACGTCACGAGTTTGACCAGGCGGTAATACCAAGCGTGCGCTAATTATTTTGCGAAGCGAGTTTGACCCGGCAGTAATTCAAGGCAGGCGCATACTATATGTCCTGCGGCTGGCAGGCTTTCCCCTGACAGTTTGTCTATGTTTTAGTTGTTTTCTCTGCATTTGTCTGTTTCCTCTGTGTTTAGTATCTCCTGTCTTTAGTTCCTGTCTAGTGCTCTTATTTTGTCAGCTTCCTGTCTTGTTCCCTGAGTCGTGTGTTCCTCCTCAGCTGCGGCTGATTGGCACCTGGCCACACCTGTTGCCAATCAGCCTGCTCCTATTTGAACCTGCTTTGTCTTGTGTCAGTTGCTGGATCATTGTATTGTCGTTGCCACATGTCACTCTTGTGTCTTTGCTACCTGTCGTGTCTGCCATCATGTCAGCTATTACCTGTCGTGCTACATCTTGTCCTGGTCGTTGTAGCGGTAAGCTTTTTTTGTTAGCCATTAGCTATTTCCAGTTTTTCTGTTTGTTATCCTCTAGCTTCCATGCTAAAGTTCCTTTTTGTTTTTCTAGCTCCCAGTGCTAGCTCTCTTAGTTTGTTATTCCGCCCAAGCGCGTGCTTTTTGTTTGTAACCTTCGTTTGTTCTAGTTGTAGTATTTTAATTTAAAACCATGTTTTCCCATTCAATGCCTGCCTCCTTCTCTGCATCCTGGGGTTCGACATCAAATAACTTTGACAGCAGCAAACAAAGAAATACGGTATGTTCACACTAATAACAAGTGCACTTTTCTTGGTAGAAAAAAAGACCTTTTTGCTCAACATGTTGAAAAATATTCTTAATGAACCTCTACCTCAAAGAACTACTCACCCCCAAATCCTCCACACGACACCCCCGCTCCAAACAGGCTAACCTCCTCCAACCTCCAAGGACAAAGCTACGAACTATGCGGGACCGGGCTTTCTGCTCCACTGCTCCGTCTGTGGAATGCTCTCCCTGACCACCTGAGGGCACCTCAGACTGTGGATGCTTTTAAAAAAGGCTTTAAAACCCTTCTATTTAAAAAAGCCTTTATTTAGATGTATGAATACTAGTTGTAGCTATTAGGATGCTCTAATATTTATATTTTATTTATTGTAAATATATATTTTTTTATTGTATTTCACTGTAGAATTTTGAGGTTGTTTGCTTAATGTGAAATACTTTTTACAAATAAAATCTATTATGATTATTATGAAGTAAATGCTAGTGCAATTATCTTGACATAATGATATGTGCTCGGCATTTCATTTCTTGACACCAGCAAACCTATATTAAAAACTAATTTATTGTTCTTAATGGAAAGACAACAAGCTAATCACTTGATACTCTCAGGGTCTCCTTCCCGCTCAGGCAAGTCATACGGTCTAAAAATGCATTTTTCCATCGACAACATGACATCATCGTGCCAAGTGTGTGCTCTTTCCGTCAATTAGTGTGCATATTTACAGCCCGGCCCCCGGTCAAAAATGTTTAAATTGTAATTTTGAAGAATTTATCTGAATATGCATGAACTATCTTTGTTCAAAGTAGTTTGAAATGTTTAAATAGGAACTGTCAGTTTAGTGTAATGTGCCAACAGTACTACTATATGAGTACATATGTTCGATTTTTCTTTGAAAATAAAACAGCAAAGTCAATTTTGCTGTCATCAGTTTTAATTATGAGACACAATTGTGTCAAAGTCATCATTTCTTTTCATGCTTGAAATAAGAAATGATTACTTTAAAAAAGTAGTTTTCTACTTGTGAGTGTTGATGACACAGCTTTGCAACAGTTGATATTCTACTTTCAAGCATGTTTTACTCAATATAGGTCATCAAATCTCAGCAACAAGCTGTAATATCTTACTGACATCATTTAGGACCAAAACACATGAAACAAGTAAAACACTCTAACATAAAATCTGCTTAGTGAGAAGAATTATATTATTGGACAGAAAATAAGGAAATATCACCTTTATTTGAGATATTTAATCTTACATTTTAGTTTTTGCAGTGCACAAGTTCATGTAACCCCAACAGATCGATATAAAGGCATGAATAATAGTTCACATCTGAAAAGTAATCACAGCACTTCACTGTTCCCACATGTTGTTATGCTGCAGCACAGGTGTCAAACTCAAGGCCCCGAGGGCCACATGTGGCCCGCCACTATTTTATTTGACCCTCGAAAGCCTGCAAATAATATGTATCAATAAAGTAACTTTTATTGATACATATTATTTGTAGGAAATAAATTCTATTTAATTCAAAAACGTCCCCAGCAAACTCACACAGGAAGTGCGGGAGAAAAGTTGGGAAAGTAGGCAAAAGTCCTCAAACTGTTCAAAAATCACACCCCGATTCGAGACCCACAACTGAGTCCTGGGATGCCCAGCATGTCCAAAAAAATGAAAAATTAAAAATAAAAAAAAAATCTGCAGGCCGCATTTGGCCCGCGTGCCGTAGTTTGGTGACCTTTCAAAACTTTACCGGCTATTTTTTTTCCTTAGAGTATATAGAGCAGGGGTCGGGAACTTTTTTGGCTGAAAGAGCCAAGAAGCCAAATATTTTAAAATGTATTTCCCTAAGAGATAAAAAATTTTTTAACACTGAACACAACTAAACGCGTGCATTTTTAAGTAAGACCAACATTTCCAGAGTATAATAGGTGTCTTATTCTTTGTAATAATGTTGTTATTCTGAAGCTAACTGTGGAGGGGCGTGGCCTGCGGGCCTGCAGCAAGGCAGGATGTTGGTAACCGTTGTTACTTATTATTTTCACCTGCCGCTTGTTCCGGATGCACACCTGTGTTTTGTAATCACTGACATTATTTAAGCCTGCCTTCTCCTGTCAGTCAGTCTGGCTTCCTAGTTTGTGACAACTTCTGTTTCCTGCTCGCTACCTGCTAGCTTCCACGCTAGGTTATTTGTCTTCTCGCTCTCATGCTAGCTATTTTATTTTTTTGCCTTAAGTGCTATGCGCACTTTTTTCTTTGTCAAACTGATTTATTTTGAATAAAATCATGTATTCCTACCTTCACGCTGTGTCCGAGGCTCGTCTGCATTCCTGGGAGAACAAAACTCAGCACCACGATGCGACCTGGTTGTTACACATTCCACCTTAAACATATTCCACTCATTCAAACTATAATTTTTTTCAAGTTAAGACAAATTCCAGGAATTCCCAGCATTCCTTTTTTTTTTCCAAACCCTTTTTTCTGTCGAAAGCCCCTTCCACCTTTGTCAACCCACATCAACCGTTCCACCGACAAAACATTCCTCTTAATCAGAACAAAAAACAAAGTGTTTTTTTGAACTGGAAAAATTCCCGGTGTTACCCGAAATTCCATAACATCTTTTCTCAAATAAAAATGTTACTACTTGAACATTTCTCGACCGATTTGAAAAATTCCTACACAAACCATTTAAACTCATTCAGAACATTCGCATTTAATTGCATTTTTTCCAAAAATTCCCTTTTTTCCTAAAATTCCCATTTTAAATGAATGAGACATTTTTCTAAGTTCCACAACTTCCACATTTTTAATCCCATTCCAACCGTTTTCAACTTCAAAATATTCAGCCTGTTCTGGAATTGTGTGCTGTTTTTCAAAAATTGTAAAAAAAATAATTCCCAGATTTTCTGGAATTATCCGGTTTTAGTGACATTTTCCCCATTCAAAATTAATTATTCATTTTTCCCACTTCCCACATTTTGGATCCACTATGGACTGGACTCTCACTATTATGTTAGATCCACTATGGACTGGACTCCCTCAATATTATGTTGGATCCACTATGGACTGGACTCTCACTATTATGTTAGATCCACTATGGACTGGACTCTCACTATTATGTTAGATCCACTATGGACTGGACTCTCAAACTATTATGTTAGATCCACTATGGACTGGACTCTCACTATTATGTTAGATCCACTATGGACTCGACTCTCACTATTATGTTAGATCCACTATGGACTGGACTTTCACTATTATGTTAGATCCACTATGGACTGGACTCTCACTATTATGTTAGATCCACTATTGACTGGACTCTCACACTATTATGTTAGATCCACTATGGACTGGACTCTCACTATTATGTTAGATCCACTATGGACTGGACTCTCACACTATTATGTTAGATCCACTATGGACTGGACTCTCACTATTATGTTAGATCCACTATGGACTGGACTCTCACACTATTATGTTAGATCCACTATGGACTGGACTCTCACTATTATGTTAGATCCACTATGGACTGGACTCTCACTATTATGTTAGATCCACTATGGACTGGACTCTCACACTATTATGTTAGATCCACTATGGACTGGACTCTCACACTATTATGTTAGATCCACTATGGACTGGACTCTCACACTATTATGTTAGATCCACTATGGACTGGACTCTCACACTATTATGTTAGATCCACTATGGACTGGACTCTCACTATTATGTTAGATCCACTATGGACTGGACTCTCACACTATTATGTTAGATCCACTATGGACTGGACTCTCACACTATTATGTTAGATCCACTATGGACTGGACTCTCACTATTATGTTAGATCCACTATGGACTGGACTCTCACTATTATGTTAGATCCACTATGGACTGGACTCTCACTATTATGTTAGATCCACTATGGACTGGACTCTCACACTATTATGTTAGATCCACTATGGACTGGACTCTCACTATTATGTTAGATCCACTATGGACTGGACTCTCACTATTATGTTAGATCCACTATGGACTGGACTCTCACTATTATGTTAGATCCACTATGGACTGGACTCTCACACTATTATGTTAGATCCACTATGGACTGGACTCTCACAATAATACATTAGATCCACTCCACGTCCATTGCAGCAGTCGCCCAGGGGGTGGGGGTCCCCACAACTACGATCCCCTCCAAGGTTTCTCATTGCTATCCCATTGGGTTGAGTTTTTCCTTGCCCTGATGTGGGATCTGAGCTGAAGATGTCGTTGTGGCTTGTGCAGCCCTTTGAGACACTCGTGATTTAGGGCTATATAAATAAACATTGATTGATGTTGTGGACTAAGAAGTCAAATCCTCCCCAACATGATTGACAGCCGGCCAATGACTGCATGGACAGTGAAGGTGAGGCCGGCCAATGACTAAATACAATGTTTGTGATTTTAGTGTCCTGTCCAAATGTAGTTTTGATCCCTTTCATCCATCAATTGACATGTTCGGGCGGCCTCTGCACCGAGGGAGGCGGGACCTGCTCGCCACGTCCAAATATGGCAACAGAACCAGAATCAACAACTAAAAGAGTGTCGTCCCTGCCAAAGCTGCACAATAATTGTGGTTCAACTCTGGTCAGCCATCAGAGTGATGAACTACTCTGAGCGACTGCACGCTAATCCACTTTTTACGCCCCAGACCTTTTTCATTGTGCAACATAATGAGACTTTAATGCTTGGAGGGTGTTAGCATGTTATGAAGGATTAATAGTTCATGTTTATTTTACATGTTATGAAGGATTAATAGTTCATGTTTATTTTACATGTTCTGAAGGATTAATAGTTCATGTTTATTTTACAAGACAAAGATAAAGTGGCTTCTGCTCTGCCACATATCGATGTGTGCCAAAAGGCTAAAGGCGTGGAACCAGCCAGCTAACCTATTTTCAGGAAGCCTCGGGAAGAACGTTTTCTCATGACTCAGGCAATCGTAAATGTTTGTGCTGTAAAAAAAAAAAAATTGTGTTTATTAGGGACCAAATGTCCTTTTGGGACAGAGGACCCTGTTGTATTTCTAAGGTTTTTATCATTGTTACACTGCCGCCTCTTAAAGCTGCAATTTGACCCCCTTAAAATGCTTCAAAACTCACCAAACTGGACACACACATCAGGAGGTCTGATTTAGACCTAAATTTCATACACTGACCTTCAGCAAAAATCAACAAGAAGTTGGCAAAAACCCTTCCAAACAAAAGTTTCCTAAAAAATTTCATTTTTGCCTCTTTGAGCTGTAATTTGACCCCCTTAAAATGCTTGAAAACTCACCAAACTGGACACACACATCAGGACTAGCAAAAATTACGATCTAATCAAAAAAACAAAACCCAAAACTGCGCTTTAGCACCCCCTAGGACAAATTTAGATGGCGAAAATTGCTATCTAATAAAATAACCAAACCCCAAAACTCAAAACTGCGCTCTAGTGCTCCCTACAAAAAACTCTGACAAAACTGCTTGTAACTTCCGATAGGAATGTCGTAGAGACATTAAACAAAAACCTCTATGTAGGTCAGACTTAGACCTAAATTTCATACACTGACCTTCAGCAAAAATCAACAAGAAGTTGGCAAAAACCCCTTCAAAACAAAAGTTTCCTAACAAATGTCATTTTTGCCTCTTTGAGCTGTAATTTGACCCCCTTAAAATGCTTCAAAACTCACCAAATTTTCCAAACACATCAGGACTGGCAAAAATTGCGATCTAATCCAAAAAACAAAACCAAAAACTGCGCTCTAGCACCCCCTAGGACTAAACACAGACAAAACTGCTTGTAACTTCCGTTAAGAATGTCGTAGAGTCAAACAAAAACCTCTATGTAGGTCTGACTTAGACCTAGATTTCATACACTGACCTTCAGCAAAAATCAACAAGAAGTTGGCAAAAACCCCTTCAAAACAAAAGTTTCCTAACAAATGTCATTTTTGCCTCTTTGAGCTGTTATTTGACCACCTTAAAATGCTTCAAAACTCACCAAACTGGACACACACATCAGGACTGGCAAAAATTGCGATCTAATCAAAAAAACAAAACCCAAAACTGTGCTCTAGCGCCCCCTAGGACTAAACAGACAAAACTGCTTGTAACTTCAGTTAGGAATGTCGTAGAGACAACAAAAACCTCTATGTAGGTCTGACTTAGACCTAAATTTCATACACTGGCCTTCAGCAAAAATGTGAAGTGTGAAGTGAATTATATTTATATAGCGCTTTTTCTCTAATGACTCAAAGCGCATTACATAGTGAAACCCAATATCTAATTTTTCCATTTAAAGCAGTGTGGGTGGCACTGGGAGCAGGTGGGTCAAGTGTCTTGCCCAAGGACACAACGGCAGTGACTAGGATGGCGGAAGCGGGGATCGAACCTGCAACCCTCAAGTTGCTGGCACGGCCGCTCTACCAACTGAGCTATAAATCAACAAGAAGTTGTCAAAAACCACTTCAAAACAAAAGTTTCCTCACAAATTTAATTTTTGCCTCTTTGAGCTGTAATTTGACCCCCTTAAAATGCTTGAAAACTCACCAAACTGGATACACACATCAGGACTGGCAAAAATTACGATCTAATATAAAAAATAAAAAAAACTGCACTCTAGCGCCTCCTAGGAATAAAACACAGACAAAACTGCTCCTAAGAAGAAAACAGACAAAACTGCTTGTAACTTCCGGTAGGAATGTCGTAGAGACATGAAACAAAAACCTCTATGTAGGTCTCACTTAGACCTACATTTCATTCATTTACATCCGTCAGCAAAAACTACCAGGAAGTTGGCAATCACCCCTTCAAAAGAGAGGTTTTGGAAAAACCCATCACCTTTTTTCAAACATTATCTCCTCTGAGCGCGTTTGTTGTGTCAGCTTCAAACTTGCAAGGGAAAAAGAGATTGAACCCTTCTAAATAAAAGTTGAGAAAAGAGTTTTAATAACTGCTCCGGTTTGGATTTTACGAGCCTTCAAAGAACCACTGCACTGATGCTGCGGCGCTGCTGCCGTCACAAGATGGCCGCTTAAAAGCAGGAAGCACCAGCGTGACCACACAATGCAGAGAAGGTAGGTACTGTGCAGGTAAAGATATGTTGACTGGGTGAAAGAAGGAGGCACCAGTTTGACTCCAGGATACAGAGAAGGTAGGTAAAGTGCAGGTAAAGATATGTGGTCAGGGTGATGGCAGGAAGCACCAGCATGTATGGGAGAAAGAAAGAAGCACCGGTGTGACCCCAGGATGCAGGGAAGGGAGGTAATGTGCAGGTAAAGATATGTTGACTGGCTAAAGGCAGGAAACACCAGCAAAAGTCGGTCCCGTCTTTCGCTGCTTGGAGCTTTAATTATGGTTAGAATCTTAGTGATGACTTGGAACAAAAGAACTGCGGCAATTTACTGCCGAGGGTTTGTAGCCTTAATGCCGTGGTGGAAGTTGCATGACTTCAACACGTTGTAAAAGCGCTCTAGCCTAGAGATGTAACCTTCACGAACAAATCAAATCTTTTGAACGGCTCTCTTAAGTGAGCGAGAAGAACTGATTCGCAGTTGCGAGCCGTTCGATTGGGGGACATTTTTTTATGCACACCTCCAAAGACATGCACCTGAGGATAGGCCCCTCCCACCTCCAAAGACATGCACCTGGGGACAGGTTGATTGATAACACTAAATGGTCCCTAGTGTGTGAATGTTGTCTGTCTATCTGTGTTGGCTCTGTGATGAGGTGGCGACTTGTCCAGGGTGTACTCCGCCTTCTGCCCAAATGCAGCTGAGATCGGAGTCGTGGCTAACGGACAAGCAGTAGAAAATGGGTATATGGATAATGTCTATACGCAGCCACCCATCTTGTCCAAATCTCTTCAAACGTGTCCTAAATGTATGCCCAGGTTTTACCCGAGTATTTCGCAATTATTGCCAGGGTTTTACCCCGATTTTACCAAAGTTTAGATATTACCCAAATGTGACCAATGTTTTACCCAAGTTTAACTGTTACCCAGGTATTTTGCAAGCATTGCCAAGGTTTTACCCAGATTTGACCACGTTTATTACCCGAGTACTACCAATGTTTCACCCAAGTACTTTGCAAGTATTACCAAAGTTTTACCCAGATTTTACCAAGGTATATTACCCAAGTGTTACCAATGTTTTAGCCAAGTTTAACTATTACGCAAGTAGTACCAACTTTTTACCAAGGTTTTACTTGGGTTTAAGTATTACACAGGTTTTGAAAAAATCTGCTCCGACTAATTTGTCTCTTAATTAGGAGCATGTTGGGAAACTCCTGAAATACATGACTGATCTGAGGATGGATCTTTAAAACCTTTTAAAGGGGAACATTATCACAATTTCAAAAGGGTTAAAAAAAATAAAAATCAGTTCCTAGTGGCTTGTTGTATTTTTTGAAGTTTTTTTTAAAAATGTTACCAGTCTCGGAATATCCCTAAAAAAAGCTTTAAAGTGCTTGATTTTCGCTATTTGCGATGCGACTGTCCATTTCCCTGTGACGTCACACAGTGCTGCCAATACAAACAACATGGCGGTTACCACAGCAAGATATAGCGACATTAGCTCGGATTCAAACTCGGATTTCAGCGGCTTAAGCGATTCAACAGATGACGCATGTATTGAAACAGATGGTCGGAGTATGGAGGCAGATAGCGAAAACGAAATTGAAGAAGAAATTGAAGCTATTGAGCTAATAGCTATTGACGCTATTCGGCCATAGCGTGGGTGTACCTAATGAAGTGGCCCATAGCATGGCTGCCTTATTAGCATCGCCGGTAAAATGTGCGGACCAAACGATCAGGACTTTGGCATCTTGTGACACTGGAGCAACTTAAATCCGTCGATTGGTAAGTGTTTGTTTCGCATTAAATGTGGGTATCTAGTTTCAAATGTACATACAGCTAGCGTAAATAGCATGTTAGCATCGATTAGCATAGCATGTTAGCATCGATTAGCTGGCAGTCATGCCGTGACCAAATATGTCTGATTAGCACATAAGTCAACAACATCAACAAAACTCACCTTTGTGATTTAGTTGACTTAATGGTTGCAAATGCATCTGCAGGTTATCCATACATCTCTGTGCCATGTCTGTCTTAGCATCGCCGCTCAAATGTGGAGACACTCTGGCACATTCAATGGGGGTCTGGCGGCAGATTTCTTGCCAGTGGTGCAACTTGAATCCCTCCCTGTTAGTGTTGTTACACCCTCCAACAACACACCCACGAGGCATGATGTCTCCAAGGTGCCAAAAAATAGACGAAAAAACGGAAAATAACAGATCTGAGACCCGGTGTTTGTAATGTGAAAATGAAAATGGCGGGTGTGTTACCTCGGTAACGTCACATTCTGACGTCATCGTCTCCAGCGCGATAAACAGAAAGGCGTTTAATTCGCCCAAATTCACCCATTTAGAGTTCGGAAATCGGTTTAAAAAATACATGGTCTTTTTTCTGCACCATCAAGGTATATATTGACACTTGCATAGGTTTGGTGATAATGTTCCCCTTTAAAGCAATCTTTAGATGGGTTGTTTTCTTGGTTGCCATGGGTGCTGATTATTTTCACCTGCCTCTGATTAGTGTTCGAGATGCTCACCTGCTCCCAGGCACTAATCAGAGCACTAATATTCCTGCTTTTTGCCACACTCCGCCTGGCTGTCTTGTTACGCGGGTATACTCTTTGATTCCTGATTCTATGCTAACTTTTCTTTTTAGCTTTTTCCTTAGCTTCCCGTGCAATCGGCACGCTTTTCTGTATTTTTGCTCTGTACCTCCGGAGTTTTGTCCGCATCTTGGGGAAACGAGCCGCACATGAACATGCAACCCCGCCGTAACAGTTGAGTAGGACTCCAACACAGAAAAGAAATAAAAATAAAGCTACAA
Organism: Nerophis ophidion; assembly: GCF_033978795.1. Lineage (NCBI taxonomy): Eukaryota > Metazoa > Chordata > Actinopteri > Syngnathiformes > Syngnathidae > Nerophis > Nerophis ophidion. The sequence goes on from NC_084615.1 coordinate 79,731,106, forward strand.
GCAGCGTTGGACTGGACCTCTTTGGCTGCTGCCCCCGCGACCCAAGCCCAGATAAGCGGTAGAAGATGGATGGATGGATTTTTACACAGAGAAAAAGTTGTATACACGTGTTTTACATCAGTCTCATAGTAATAACAGTTGTAAAGTGGCTGGGGCATTTTATAAGGACGACTTGGTGCCGCCATTTTGAGACTAATGCTGTTGTATTGAAGTGGGAATAGCAAACTTCCTGTTGATTTTAGTTGGGGGCGGTCAGTGTATGAAATATAGGTCTCAGTGAGACCTATATTGAGGTTTTTGTTTCATGTGTGTATGACAGTCCTACAGTTTTGCTGAGCAGGAAGCCCCTATTTTGTGACAGAAGTAGCAGCACACCGGTTCTTTGCGGGCTCATAAAATCCAAACCGGTGTAGTAATAACTATTTCATCAACTTTTAATCAGAAGGGTTCAATCCCTCTTACGTGTTTATTTGAAGCCGAAATGACAAACCAGCCTCAGAGGAGATAATGTTTGAAAAAAGGCAACATTTTTTTGCCAACTTTTGTATTGAAGGGGCAATTGCAAACTTCCTGTTGATTTTAGCTGGGGGGTGTCATTGGATGAAATATACTTCTAACTGAGACATAAATCAAAGTTTTTGTTTCATGTTTCTACGACATTCCTACTTGAAGTTAGAGACAGTTTTGTCCGTGTTTTCTTTCTAGGGGGCGCTAGAGCGCACTTTTTAGTTTTGGGGTTTGTTTTTTTGCTTAGATTGCAATTTTCGCCAGTCCTGATGTGTGTATCAAATTTGGTGACTTTTGAAGCATGTTAAGGGGGTCAAATTACAGCTCAAAGAGGCGGCGGTATAATAAAGAATAATAATAATAAAACCTTGGAATATCAATAGGGTACTCTGTCCCAAAGGGACATTCAGTCCCTAATAACAAGAAGCGCACTCAAAAAGTAGTAAGGCAATTTACCAAGGATGCACACAAAAGGTGTGGAGAGGAAACCATTGACACGCAGGTACGTGAAGCTTGAGTGGAGCCAAAGCAGATGAGATGCACACAACTGGAAGGGTGAACCAGGAGGAAATTGTTATCAAGTGTGCACTAAAGTGTCTCCGCCCTGGATCGAACAACCAGGAACTGCAACAAAAATAACTTAACCTTGATAACATTGAAACCATATTAATATTTGACGGCACAAACGTAGTATTAAAACAAGTTTGGAGATATTTGGACAAGGTGGGGGGTGCTGGATGACATCACTGGTCAGAAACTGTATTTTGGAATTACTTAACGGCAAAAACTATCACAAAAGTATCAAAAATAAATGGCAGTGTTATTTTAAAGGCCTACTAAAATGAGATTTTCTTATTGAAACGGGGATAGCAGCTCCATTCTATGTGTCATACTTCATCATTTTGCTCTATTGCCATATTTTTGCTGAAAAGGATTTAGTAGAGAACATCAACAATAAAGTTTGCAACTTTTGGTGGCTAATAAAAAAGCCTTGCCTGTACCGGAAGTAGCAGACGATGTGCGTGTGACGTCACGGGTTGTGGAGCTCCTCACATCTGAACATTGTTTACAATCATGGCCACCAGCAGAAAGAACAATTCGGACCGAGAAAGCGACAATTTACCCATTAATTTGAGCGAGGATGAAAGATTTGTGGATGAGGAAAGTTAGAGTGAAGGACTAGAAGCAAAAAAAAAGACGAGGGCAGTGGCAGCGATTCAGATGTTATTAGACAAATTTACTAGGATAATTCTGGAAAACCCCTTATCTGCTTATTGTGTTAGTGTGATTATAAAGTCATACCTGAAAGTCGGAGGGGTGTGGTGACCGCCAGTGTCTCTGATGGAAGCCATGGAGAAGCCAAGAGAGTCGCAGCTGCCTCTTTGACAGCTGCAGGAGGACACAAGCTCTGCTCATGTCTCCGGTAAGAGCCGACTAATTACCACAATTTTCTCACCGAAACCTGCCGGTTGACATGTGGTAGAGAAACAGGTTCGCTTGACCGCTCTGTTCCATATTAAAGCTTCACGACAAACAAAGAAACACCGGCTGTGTTTGTGTTGCTAAAGACAGCTGCAATCCACCGCTTTCCACCAACAGCATTCTTCTTTGACGTCTCCATTATTAATTGAACAAATTGCAAAAAATTCAGCAACACAGATGTCCAGAATACTTTGTAATTATGTGATTAAAGCAGACGACTTTTAGCCGTGTGTGGTGCTGGGATAAAATGTCCGCTCCAACCAATAACGTCACAAGCAGGCGTCAACATTCCGTGATGTTTTCAACAGGATACTTCGCGGGAAATTTAAAATTGCAATTTAGTAAAGTAAAGCGGCCGTATTGGCTTGTGTTGCAATGTTAATATTTCATCATTGATATATAAACTAACATTGCAACACACGCCAATATGGCCAATTGAGTTTACTAATTTACAGTTTTAAATTTCTTGTGGAGTTTCCTGTTGAAAACGTCACAGACATATTAGCCAGCACCACTTGCGGCTAAAAGTCGTCTCTTTTCATCACATAATTACACAGTATTCTGGACATCTGTGTTGCTGAATCTTTTGCAATTTGTTCAATTAATAATGGAGAAGTCAAAGTAGAAAGATGTAGGTGGGAAGCTTTAGCCTTTAGCCACACAAACACACGGTGATTCCTTGTTTAAAATTCCCAAAGGTGAAACTTTACTATGGATCAGAGCGGTCAAGCCAACATGGATCCCGACCACATGTCAACCGGCAGGTTTCGGTGAGAAAATTGTGGTAAAAAGTCGCCTCTTACCGGAGATCAGCTGAGCTTGTGTCGTCCATGCAGCTGCCGTCGACTTCCCTCAGACACTGGCCTCAAGACACCTGTGGCCACACCCCTCCGACTATCAAGTACTATTTAATCCCACTAAAACACTAGCAACACAATAGCAAGATAAGGGATTTCCCTGAATTTGTCAGGCTTGGACTGTGGATATTTGTGCTTCCTCGATGCAAGGATGAGTCAGGCATGAATGTAAGTACATGATATTTATTAAATAAACAAACAAACTACAAAAAAGCAAACCAAGGACGCGCTCTGTGGCCGATAATAATCTGTACTAAAGTTAAAACAAAACAGCACAATGGCATGATTATATATATAAAAAACAAAAGATACTATCTATGGCATAAACAACAAAACTTACTCGGCGTGGACCAAAACGAACAACAAGGCATGGAACAGATTAACGAGGTCGTGAAGGAGGTGCAGCATGGGTAGGGTGCGTGCGAGCGTGAAGATCCCAGACTGATGGACAGAAAGTAAAATCCTTAAATAGTAGCAGTGGTAATGAGAAACAGGTGTGAGAGGCTGATGATCGGGGCGTGACTTGGGGAAACTCATGAGTAGCTATGGTTAAAAACAAACAAACCAGGAAGTGAAAAGACAGAACCAAATGTCCAAAAAACCAAACCGAACATGACCAAAACAAAACATGATCCATAGGTGTGACAGAATTATCCTAGTAAATGTGTCTAAAAGCATCTGAATCCGTCCCAATGCAATCGCCTTTTTTTTTTTTTTCCCTAGTCCTTCGCTATTAATTTCCTCATCCACAAATCTTTCATCCTCGCTCAAATTAATGGGGAAATTGTCGTTTTCTCGGCCCAAATATTTCTTGCTGCTGGAGGCTCCCATTATAAACAATGTGAGGATGTGAGGAACCCTCACACTTGTGACATCATCGTCTGCTACTTCCGGTACAGGCAAGGCTTTTTTATTAGCGACCAAATGTTGCGAACTTTATCGTGGATGTTCTCTACTAAATCCTTTCAGCAAAAATATGGGTAAATGATGAAGTATGACACATAGAATGGAGCTGCTATCCCCGTTTAAATAAGAACATCTCATTTCAGTAGGCCTTTAAAGTTTCATCATTGCTATATAAACTATCAGAGTGCGTGGTCGCTAGTAGTGGCTTTAATGCTAGTGTTGAGGTATAGAAGTAAAACTGCCTCCATCCAATCTTGGTCGCTGCAGCAAATTAGCTTTCTCACCCACTTGCATCTGCGACTCTCCGCATTTTATTCCACTTTTCCATTTCATTTTCTTTTGCTCCTCGACCCTGACCAGGCCATCATCATTCCCCCCCGATCAAACTCGGCGCCTTCCCGCCATCACGGCAACGGCCGCCTTAGTGATGGAAGTCCAAGCCGATCTCTGACACGGCGCGCAGGCATTCCCAAGGTGTGCAAGTTTGGGTGCGTACGTGCCCATCATCACGTATGAAACACCGGCAACGAGTTCATGGCGAGGATGGCGATGCATTAGTCATCAGTGACCTTGGGAGCGTTGACATTTCACAACACAGAGTGAGTGGTAATGGAGAGGAGAGATGAGGACTGTCAGCACCGCGGGAGTGCAGGAAGAGCTCAGTGGCGCTCGCTAACCATGCAGCCTCGCTGAAACAGTCCTTGCTCTCCTCGCCAACGTCGCTGAGAGCGGAAAACTCGGGAACGTGTGAACAATAATGACCCGATGGTTTATTGGAAAGAGGCGGTATAGCTCGGCTGGTAGAGTGGCCGTGCCAGCAACTTGAGGGTTGCAGGTTCGATTCCCCCTTGTGCCATCCTAGTCACTGCCGTTGTGTCCTTGGGCAAGACACTTTACCCACCTGCTCCCAGTGCCACCCACACTGCTTTAAATGTAAAAATTAGATATTGGGTTTCACTATGTAAAGCGCTTTGAGTCACTTGAGAAAAGTGCTATATAAATATAATTCACTTCACTTCACAAAGGTTGGCAAAACATAAGCACAGCTGCAAATTAAAAGATACCGAGCAGTTTTGTGGCGCCGAAAGAAATTATGCAACTTCTATTGATTAATAATTAAAACATGTAAAACTATTTCTTTTACATTTGGATGGGAAATGTAATTAATTTGTGAAACGATTAAAACGTGAGTAAAATCTAAAGTGATTTAATAAAAGTAAAAAGCACTTTCGGTTAAGCAAACGACCTTAAAGTGCCACAGTGTAAAAAAAATTGTAATATAGTAATAAAAGGATCCATCCGACCATCCATTTTCTACCGCTTATTCCCTTTTGGGTCACGGGGGGCACTGGTGCCTATCTCAGCTACAATCGGACGGAAGGCGGTGTACACCCTGGACAAGTCACCACCTCATCACAGGGCCAACACAGATAGACACACAACATTCACACATCAATTTTATACCGCTTATTCCCTTTTGGGGTTGCGGGGGGCGTTGGCGCCTATCTCAGCTACAATCGGACGGAAGGCGGTGTACACCCTGGACAAGTCGCCACCTCATCACAGGGCCAACACAGATAGACAGACAACATTCACACACTAGGGACCATTTAGTGTTGCCAATCAACCTATCCCCAGGTGCATGTTTTTGGAGGTGGGAGGGGCCTATCCCCAGGTGCATGTCTTTGGAGGTGGGAGGGGCCTATCCCCAGGTGCATGTCTTTGGAGGTGGGAGGGGCCTATCCCCAGGTGCATGTCTTTGGAGGTGGGAGGGGCCTATCCCCAGGTGCATGTCTTTGGAGGTGGGAGGAAGCCGGAGTACCCGGAGGGAACCCACGCATTCACGGGGAGAACATGCAAACTCCACACAGAAAGATCCCGAGCTCAGGATTTGAACCCAGGACTGCAGGACCTTCGTAGTGTGAGGCAGACGCACTAACCCCTCTGCCACCGTGAAGCCCAGTAATAAAAAGATTATAAAAATAAATAAAATATAAAAGTAGAAATAACCTAATAGCGAGAACCAGCATGAATATCTATAAAAAGGCTTTTTCAAAAAGATGGGTTTTGAAGCCTTTTTTGAAAGCATCCACAGTCTGAGGTGCCCTCAGGTGGTCAGGGAAAGCGTTCCACAGTATGGGAGCAGCGGAGCAGAACGCCTGGTCTCCCATAGTTCGTAGCTTTGTCCTCTGAGGTTTTAAACCTATGTATTGATCTATTTGTTTCATAACATTTTTTGTTTCATTTATGATCTAGTTATTTATTTATGTAGATTTTTGTCAAGTACCGTATTTCCTTGAATTGCCGCAGGGCATCTAGTATGCGCCTGCCTTGAATTTCTGCCGGGTCAAACTCGCTTCCCAAAATAATTAATAAAAGGCGTAGTATTACCGCCTGGTCAAACTCGTGACGTCACAAGTGACACTTCCCCTGTCATCATTTTCAAAATGGAGGCTGATTCCAATACTGGTAATTTGAAATCGCATAAAGGGAAGATTAAGAGCTATTCAGTAAGATTCAAGGTCCAGGCTTACATCAAACTAAGATTTTTACTGCATGCCTTTGGTAAGTGCCGGAGTGAGAAGAGATTTTAAAATAATTAGCGCCCCAGCGGCAATTTAAGGAAATAAGGTATACGGAAAAAAATATATTAAAAAAACTAAAAACTTGTTGAAAAATAAACAAGTGATTCAATTATAAATATTTTTACACATACTGCGATGGGGTGGCGACTTGTCCAGGGTGTACCTTCCGCCCGGTTGTAGCTGAGATAGGCACCAGCGCCCCCCGCGACCCCAAAGGAAATAAGCGGTATAAAATGGATGGATGGATAGCTGTAAATATACTCCTCCCCCCACCTCCCAAAATCGGAGGTCTGAAGGTTGGCAAGTATGAGTCCTGAATACGGGGGCCCGAAATGTGGTTCTTCGCCCCTGCACATGAAAATAAGCACACATAAAAGACATGTTGAATCCTGAATGGACTGGAGAGGTCAAACACACATGTAGACCTCAGTGTGACTCACTTCTTTGGCTCGCTGAGTCACACTCAGGTCAACACTTCAAAGGAAGAGTCACACTAATGTCAACACTTCAAAGGAAGAGTCACACTCAGGTCAACACTTCAAAGGAAGAGTCACACTCAGGTCAACACTTCAAAGGAAGAGTCACACTCAGGTCAACACTTCAAAGGAAGAGTCACACTCAGGTCAACACTTCAAAGGAAGAGTCACACTAAGGTCAACACTTCAAAGGAAGAGTCACACTCAGGTCAACACTTCAAAGGAAGAGTCACACTCAGGTCAACACTTCAAAGGAAGAGTCACACTCAGGTCAACACTTCAAAGGAAGAGTCACACTGAGGTCAACACTTCAAAGGAAGAGTAAACATTCAGAGGATTTTCGAGCAGCTTACCGTGTAAAAGTTGTGCCACTTGTCCATTCTCAATGTGGCCGCTAACTCACTTTTTGTGTCGTTTTACGCATTGAATCAAAATGGACCAGCATTTCCAGATTTTTTTTTTTTTTTTTACTGACCCTGCCTTCTCCGAGTCAAAATGTTTTGCTTGTTTTTTTTTTTTTAATCGATTATCACTTTCCGCCTGTGTTTTGTTTAGTTTAAATCAGGCTTGCCACTGACAGTTTGTTTGTGTTTTAGTTTTTCCTCTTTCTGTTTAGTATTTCCTGTCCTTAGTTCCTGTCAGCACTCTTATTTTGGTTCAGCTCCCTGTTTGTCTCCCTGAGTGCTTTGTTTCCCCTCAGCTGCAGCTGATTGGCACCTGGCCACACCTGGTGTCAATCAGCCCGCTCCTATTTGTAACTGCTTTGTCTTCCAATCAGTGCTGGATTATTGATTTGTCGATGTCACTTTTTGTCGCGCTTGTCATATATTATCGCCCCTGCCGTGTCGTACCTTGTCGTGTCTTTGCAGCGAAGCAGTAAGCTACAGTGGGGCTAAAAAGTATTTAGTCAGCCAGCGATTGTGCAAGTTCTCCCACTTCAAATGATGACAGAGATTATACCAAAAAGTTCTATTATGGTTTCATTTGACCACATGACATTCTCCCAATCCTCTGCTGTATCATCCATGTATCCATTTTGGTATCAACTCAACTGGTGGTGTTTGGAGGAAGAAGAATACTGAGTTGCATCCCAAGAACACCATACCTACTGTGAAGCATGGGGGTGGAAACATCATGCTTTGGGGCTGTTTTTCTGCTAAGGGGACAGGACGATTGATCCGTGTTAAGGAAAGAATGAATGGGGCCATGTATCCTGAGATTTGGAGCCAAAACCTCCTTCCATCAGTGAGAGCTTTGAATGGTTGACCAAATACTTATTTTCCACCATAATTTACAAATAAATTCTTTAAAATTCCAACAATGTGAATTCCTGGATTTTTTTTTCCCATTCTGTCTCTCCCAGTTGAAGTGTACCTATGATGAAAATGACAGACATCTGTCATCATTTGAAGTGGGAGAACTTGCACAATCGCTGGCTGACTAAATACTTTTTTGCCCCACTGTATATTCGTTTGATGTTTGTGGATTAGTTTTTTGTTCGCCGCTTCCAAGTTTGTTTTCATATTTCATGTACGACTTCTGTTTCCTGCTCGAGACCTGCTAGCTTCCACGCTAGGCCTTTTTGTTTTTGCTAGCTTACATGCTAAGCTCCGTTTATTTTCTAGTTCCCATGGTAGCTCTTTTTGTTTGTTATCCGCCCACGTGCGCGTTTTCTGTTTTACCACTTTTGTTTGTTCTTGTTTAGTTTTAATTAAATCATGTTTTCCCTTTTTTAAAACTAAAATCTACCCAAACGACCACTTTTCTCAAACAAAAATGTATTTCATGTAATATTTTGATACTGACACATTTTAACTCTGCATATTTTACTAGAATACCCTTATGGGCATTACATATATCAAAATCAAGTACATAGTGTACTGTTTACTTGTTGAAATACCTTTTTTACAACTAAAATCTACCCAAAAGACCACTTTTCTGCTGCCAAAAATTGATTTAAAGTGATATTTTGATACTGATACATCTTGACTCTGCATATTTTACTAGAATACCCTTATGGGCATTACATATATCAAAATCAAGTATCGACTGTACTGTTTACTTGTTGAAATACCCTTTACAAAGCTAAAATCTACCCAAACGACCACTTTTCGCTGCCAAAAATTGATTTCAAGTAATATTTTGATACGGACACATCTTTAGTCTGCATATTTTAATAAAATACCCTTATGGGCATTGCATATATCAAATGCAAGTACTGAATGTACTGTTTACTTGTTGAAATAGCCTTTTTAGAGCTAAAATCGACCCAAACAACCACTTTACTGCTGCCAAAAATTGCTTTCAAGTAATATTTTGATACTGACACATCTTAACTCTGCATATTTTACTAAAATACCCTTATGGGCATTACATACATCAAAATGAAGTATGGACTGTACTGTTTACTTTATTATATTATTTTTAGCAAAAGAAAAGTGGTCGTTTGGGTAGAGTTTAGCTTTGTAAAGGGTATTTCAACAAGTAAACAGTACAGTAGCTAATTGATGTTGATATATGTAATGCTCATAAGGTTATTCTAGTAAAATATGCAAAGATTAGATGTGTCAGTGGTCCTCGTCAGCCACAGAACTTTGATTTTGGGGCGGCAACGGTAAAGTTTAGATCAGTGGTGTCAAACGTATGGCCCATGGGCCGGGTCAGTCTTGCAAACAGGTTTTATCCGGCCTGCGGGATGAGTTTGCTTAGTATGAAAATAAGCCGAAATTTTTTCAATGAAAGAAACTGTTCTAAATGTGTCCACTAGATGTCACAATAGCAATTGTTTGTATCTTAGTAGATTATACTACATACTGTATGTTAAAAAAATAAAACACACGATGCTAGTGCACAAGTTGAGGAAAATGACCAAACTACATAAATATCCTGTAATTTGATTTTTGATATTTTCTTATTTTGATAAATTGAAAATTAACACCAATGATTTGACTGATGAACATTATCACATCATTTATTCAGAAAGTATAAATAACGACAAATAAAGATAGAATACTATGTAAGAGTAAAAAAACAACATTATTATGATTTGTACAATTTCAGAGTGTGCTTGTTCTATTTTTAAACAAAGAAAACCATCCGAAGTTGTCTTTATTTTTAAGTTATCGTGCCGTGATTTTACCAACCCGGCCCACTTGGGAGTAGATTGTTCTCCATGTGGCCCCCGGTCTAAAAGAGTTTGACACAGATTGGTTATAATGCTGATGTTCACCACTTCAGTACCAGAACCTCAACTCAAGGTGTACTTGCATGACCAGCACCAGGCAGGAGACACAGGACAATAAAATGCCGGACAAACAGATTTAAGGACGCTTTTTACCCGACAGCGATAGTCTTGCTGAACGCAAGACAATAGTGACTGTGCATGTCAACTTTGTGCTTGCTATTTTTAAATATTTTTATCTATTTTTCAATGTTCTTATGTGTTCATGTGTTATTATGAATTTGCACTGAATTAGTTTTGCTTACAATTTTGCTGTACAATGACAATAAAGATATATTCTATTCTAGGAACTAATCATCCATCCATCCATTTTCTACCTGTCAAGTTCTTCAGGTTTTTTCACAGCCGTGCCCAAACTAGAAATGGCCAGTTGGAAACAGGAAGGACACAAAAGGGACAACTCACTCCTCTTTCCTTGTGAGTTATTGATGTTTGATTTGCAGCAGTCAATTAAACTGGGTTATCGGTGGAAATGAATGGATGAATAGAATGAATAGTTTATATTAAAGTCCTACTGAAAGCCACTACTAGCGACCACGCAGTCTGATAGTTTATATATCAATGATGAAATATTAACATTGCAACACATGACAATACGCCCGCTTTAGTTTAAATTGCAATTTTAAATTTCCCGGGTAGTGTCCTGTTGAAAACATTGCGATATGACGACGCGTGCGTTTGATGTCACCGGTTGTAGCGGACATTATTTTCCAACCCGATCCAAGCTATAAGTAGTCTGATTTAATCACATAATTACACAGTATTCTGGACATCTGTGTTGCTGAATATTTTGCAATTTGTTCAATTAATAATGGAGAAGTCAAAGTAGAAAGATGGAGGTGGGAAGCTTTAGCTTTTAGCCACACAAACACACGGTGATTCCTTGTTTAAAATTCCCGGAGGCGAAGCTTTACTATGGATCAGAGCGATCAAGCGAACATGGAGTCCTTCACTCTAAATTTCCTCATCCACAAATGTTTCATCCTCGCTCAAATTAATGGGTAAATTGTCGCGTTCTCGGTCCGAATCGCTCTGGCTGCTGGTGGCCATGATTGTAAACAATGTTCAGAAGTGAGGAGCTCCACAACCCGTGACGTCACGCGCACATCGTCTGCTACTTCCGGTACAGGCAAGGCTTTTTTATTAGCGACCAAAAGTTGCGAATTTTATCGTGGATGTTCTCTACTAAATCCTTTCAGCAAAAATATGGCAATATGGCGAAATGATGAAGTATGACACATAGAATGGAGCTGCTATCCCCGTTTGAATAAGAACATCTCATTTCAGTAGGCCTTTAAGCAATTTTTGTAAACAGTGAAACTATCTCCTTTAAACATTTTCCCCAGTGATATTATTTCCTTTAAAGGGGAACATTATCAGCAGATCTATGTAAGCTTCAATATATACCTTGATGTTGATAAAAAAAGACCATATTTTTTTTTTAACCGATTTCCGAACTCTAAAAAGTGGAATTTGGCAATTTAAACGCCTTTCAATGTTTCGATGACCTTTCACCCGTGACGTCACAACATGAAGCGACCCGCCATTTTCTCAAACACATTACACACACCAAGTCAAATCAGCTCTGTTATTTTCCATTTTTTCGACTGTTTTCCGTACCTTGGAGACATCATGCCTGGTGGGTGTGTTGTTGGAGGTGTAACAACACCAACAGGGACGGATTCAAGTTGCAACGGTGGTCAAAAGATGCTAAAGTCCCTCGTTTGTTCCGCACACTTTACCGACGACAGCTATGCTACCACAGAGATGGCAAAAATGTGTGGATATCCTGCGACACTCAAAGCAGATGCATTTCCAACAATAAAGTCAACGAAATCACAAAGGTGAGTTTTGTTGATGTTATTGACTTATGTGCTAATCAGACATATTTGGTCACGGCATGACTGCAAGCTAATCGATGCTAACATGCTATTTAGGTTAGCTGGATGCACATCCATCCATCCATTTTCTACCATCCATCCATTTTCTACCGCTTATCCCCTTTTGGGGACGCGGGGGGCGCTGGCGCCTATCTCAGCTACAACCAGGCGTGGAGGCGGTTTACACCCTGGACAAGTCGCCACCTCATTGCAGGGCCAACACAAATAGACAGACAACATTCACACACTAGGGACCATTTAGTGTTGCCAATCAACCTATCCCCAGGTGCATGTCTTTGGAGGTGGGAGGGGCCTATCCGCAGGTGCATGTCTTTGGAGGTGGGAGGAAGCCGGAGTACCCGGAGGGAACCCACGCAGTCACGGGGAGAACATGCAAACTCCAAACAGAAAGATCCCGAGCCTGGATTTGAACCCAGGACTGCAGGTACTTCGTATTGTGAGGCAGACGCACTAACCCCTCTGCCACCGTGAAGCCTCTGTATGTACATATTGCATCATTATACCTCATTTGTAGCTATATTTGCATCCAGCCTGTCCCTCCACCCGCATTTAACGCCAAACAAACACATACCAATCGTTGGTTAGAAGGCTGTCTATCGTGATATGTTTCAATGGCTTCAGTTTCTTCTTTAATTTCATTTTCGCTACCTTCCTCCACACTCCAACCATCCGTTTCAATACATGTGTAATCTGTTGAATCACTTACGGCGCTGAAATCCGAGTCTGAATCCGAGCTATACCTTTCTGTGCTATCCGCCATGTTTGTTTCTGTGTGGTCGCGCTGTGAAGTGAAGTGAATTATATTTATATAGCGCTTTTCTCTAGTGACTCAAAGCGCTTTACATAGTGAAACCCAATATCTAAGTTACATTTAAAGCAGTGTGGGTGGCACTGGGAGCAGGTGGGTAAAGTGTCTTGCCCAAGGACACAGCAGCAGTGACTAGGATGGCGGAAGCGGGAATCGAACCTGCAACCCTCAAGTAGCTGGCACGGCCGCTCTACCAACCGAGCTATACCGCTCGTCACAGGATAATGGACGGGAGGATATAACCACGTTAAATCAGGCACTTTGAAGCCGTTTTTCGGGATATTGCATAATGGGTAAAATTTTGAGAAAAACTTGGAAAAATAAAATAAGCCACTGGGAACTGATTTTTATTGGTTTTAACTTTTCAGAAATGGTGATAATGTTGCCCTTTAAACATCCGCCTCAGTCCGAACAAGCACTTCTTTCCTTTGGTTTGTTTTCTCACCAGTTGCTTCTTCTGAGTCCTCACAGCAGCTGTCTTCCTTCCTCTTAGCAGCAGGTCCAAAAAGGGTGACTGACCGCAGCTCAAACATTTTTGAGCTCTGAGCAGGTGAACAGGTGAACTCAATCAAGCCCATCTGGTGGAAGCAGGTGGAGATGTTCAGCCCTCAGCTCTCACTGCTGCCCCTTCAGGCCTGGAGTGTCCTCTGCAGCTCAGTGGTGTTGGTGCCGCTCTCTACTTTCACTTGACACTACTGCTTGTCCCTTTTTTGGGGTCACGGGGGGGTGCTGGTGCCTATATCAGCTGCATTCGGGCGGAAGGCAGGGTACACCCTGGACAAGCCGCCACCTCATCACAGTTGTAAGAACTAATTTGATGAAAAGCACTGTTGTGTATTTCATTGTGGAATACTCTTCATTTAAATATTAGGACTATTCCCACTTAAAAAGCATTGAAGAAACAGGTAAAGTCCTTTTTTAGACTTAAGAGTTAAATCTTTCATGTTATCAGTTTGAGAACTTTTTTTTTCTTTTTCCTTTATTTTATTGTGACAAGATCTGCGTATGTTCTGTAACTGGATCTGTGGAATGTTATTTTTTTCATTATTTTGAGAATATTGTTTTCCTTCATCCTTTCTTTTTGTCAAGCATGGACTCGGACTTGGATTGTTTCTCCGATGCAAAGGAGAGTTGGCACGAGCGAGACGTGACTGTGAATACATTTTAATTTATTAAACTAATGAACTACAAAAAAGCAAACAAAGGGCGCTCACAAGGAGGTTGAAACACTTGGCTACTGAAAACAAAACTAGCACAATGGCATGACTATAGACAAAATTAAAACCAAACAACTGAGACATAACTATACCAAAAACGTACCTGACATGAGCAGGTGGGAATAAACAGCATGGCTTGGCATGAATCGGGTTGAGGGATTTGTAAAGTTGGCAGACTGAACACTTGGCAACTGTGGCCTAAATAATAGCTATGATAATGATTAACAGGTGTGAGAACTGAGGACAGGGGCGTGACTTGTAGACAAGGTGGAAACTAATGAGTTGCTATGGAAACAAAGACAACAAGGAAGTGCCAAAGCAGGAAACAAGTGTCCAAAAAATAAAACCAAACATGACAAAAACCAAACATAATCCCATGGGCGTGACACTTTTATTGTAACTGGATTTGCAAATGATTTGTAACTTTATCTGTGTACTATTTTATTTCATTATTTTGAGAATGTAATTTATTTTTTCCTTGTTTTATTGTAACTGGATCTGCGTATGCTCTGTAATTGTATCTGTATACTGTTATTTTATTATTTCTAGAATTGTATTTTTTTTTTTTAGTTTTTCCTTTCTTTTATTTGTAATTGAATTTGTGTATGTTTTGTAACTGGATATGTGTATTATTATGTTACTTTGAACTTTGGAAAAGGACCCGAGGAAGACCAGGCTGGCGTTTGTGCGTTGGCTAATGGGGATCCTCGATAAACAAACAATAAACAAAAAACAATAAACATTAAACCCCTGTGTTGGATCCATGGATGAAATAAGAAAGTGAATTAATGTTTATAACTGGATACATTTACATATGTCATGTCTTTGTGATCATGTTCTGTTTAGTTATGTTCTGTTTTCTTTTTGACTCCATTAGTTCCTGTTTTTGCGCACCCTGGTTTGTTTTAGTTTCCATGACAACCAATAGTTTCACCTGGCTCATTTGTTTGGAGTCACGCACCTGTCAATAATCTCAGCACTATTTAAGCCTGTAGTTGCCAGGCAGTCAGCCTGGCGACATCACCCTCTATCACCTCCTACACACCCATGGTATCCATGCCGATGATCCATGCTCTTTCTCGGTCCAAGTAAGTTTTTCATGCCATCGTTTATACGTTTTGTTTTATGTTCACAGTTCTCCCATTGTGCGAGATTTTGTTTTCATAGCCACGTTTGTTCACCGCCTTTTGTTTGTTCCTTTTTGTAGTACAGTATAATTAAAAGATGTCTTTACCTTCACGCCGTGTCCGCTCCAATCACTTATCACCACGGGAAAACAATCCACACCATAATCCACGTCTTGACAACATATGCCTAAAAATGTGTCTTCTTTTGTATTATTTTTTTAATGAATTAAGTAACGTTTATGACAACCTTTTTCCAAAACACAATATAGTGGCCTAGTGGTTAGAGTGTCCGCCCTGAGATCGGTAGGTCATGAGTTCAAACCCCGGCCGAGTCATACCAAAGACTATAAAAATGGGAACCATGACCTCCCTGCTTGGCACTCAGCATCAAGGCTTGGAGTTGGGGGTTAAATCACCATAAATGATTCCCAGGCGCAGCCACCGCTGCTGCTCACTGCTCCCCTCACCTCTGATCAAGGGTGATGGGTCAAATGGGCCTACCGAGGATGTCGTGGTGGTTTGTGCAGCCCTTTGAGACACTAGTGATTTAGGGCTATATAAGTAAACATTGATTGAAATGCAGAGAATAATTTGGCCACACTTAGTGTGTGTGTGACATTCATTGGTACTTTAACTTTAACTTTTAACTTTTTATAGAATGTGAGATATAACAGGAGAATGCATACATTTATCATTTGTTTTCAAAACGCTTACAAAAAAATGGGATACCAAACACTTACTTGGGGACTGTCAGAGTTCGTTGTTGACAAACCTCAAAATGCAGAGACGGTGGCAGGCATTGAATAAGAAAACATGATTGAATTCAAACACTAAAACAAAACCAAACAAAGGGTACAAACAAAAGGTGCGCCCGAGGCGGATAACAAACTAGGCTATGAACAAAACATTTACTGTGACAAGAAGGAACTATGGCATGAGCAGAGTGAAGAAAAGTAGACGCAGCTACAACAAAGTATTAATGACATTGACAGGTAGTGGTGACAAACAACTGGTAGGAGTCACAATAATCCAGCATTGACTGGAGGACAAAGCAGGTAAAAATAGGAGTGGGCTGATTGACACCAGGTGTGGCCAGGACACAGCACTCAGGGAGACAAACAGGAAACTGAACCAAAATAAGAGTGCTGACTGTAATTAAAGACAGGAAATACTACACACACACACACACAGAGGAAAAAGTAAAACACAACCAAACTGTCAGGGGCAAGTCTGACAGGGACCACATTTTCATGACTTGGGACCCCATTTGGAAAATTCCTAGCGCCAACACTGATTCTGTTCAAAGCGGACACGCATCCCGACACCGGGCCACTGTCGCCTGCTCGATGAGGTCAAAGGTGGAATCTATGCGTACAAGAACGGTCCAAGAAGAGGCACCGCGCTCTACGGGCGGGGGTGTGACGGGGAAAATGACAGGACGACGCTGGAAGCACACGTGGGAGTGAATGTGTTGATCAGCCTCCTGTACGGCAGGAAAAAGACGGGCATGAAACACCCAGTCAGACTCAAAGGGGACACATCAGTGTCCTTTTAACTTCTCCTCCTTGTGAGCGGCTTCCTGCAGCTGCAGCAGCGCCAGGCTTTCAGGAACTCTCCTCCACCCCTCTGCCTTTCATTTGGAGAAAAACAGCCATTTCTCCTCCTTTTCATCTCTGCCACTTTGCCATATTTCGGGGACACCGGCGCGGGGAGGATGGGGAGGATGGGGGGGGGGGGCCAGTGTGTCTCTGTAAAGAGAGGATGCAAGCCAGTTGAGTCATTACAGCGAGCGGAATTACAGTAATTACAGTCAGCGGCGTCATTATCCCGCCATGTGGCATCCTGGCTGCTCAGCGAGGCTCTGACAAGCGTGCCTGCTCCCGCTTCTCAGTGGCATCTCATTACCTGGATGCCTCTCTTAGGCTACAAGTTTCTTTGAAAAGTTCATTTTCATGCAAAAACATCCCCAAGGGTGCAGGAGTGTTTCTGATTCTGTGCCTTAGTCGTGATCGTGCATGCAAGCGGGATGAGGATACCCTTGTGAGGCGTTCAGGTGCAGGTGTACCTTTCACCATCAGCCAGGCTCAACACTTGCTGGTTTGTCTCTTTTCAACTTATTGTTAATGAAGAACAACATGATGAGGACCAGAGGACCATGTTGGTTTAATGCAGGTCTGAGAGGAGGGGAGAGCCTGACATCTAGTGGCAGAAGTGGAAAGTACTCTCTCTTTAATATATTTGTATAGCATGATGAATTAAACCCCTATAAAAGTATTGATTTGAATCTGCAATCAACACATTAAAACAAAATATTTATTTGCATTAATGAATGAATGAATGGTTTATTTTGAGCCATGTAAACAAAACAAGAGAATGACATAAAATACAAAAGAAATATATAGATACATTATTTTTACACCTACATTGAAACCATTACATGTGACTAATCTTTTGTAGATGTCAAGATTGGCTCAAAAGGGAGAGGGAAGAAGTCAACTTATTAGGTCCCACCCCTATACATATACTATATATATTTACAATAATATATATAATATAATTCAATTCAGTGGTCGCTGCTATATATTGTCTGTATAAAATACATTTAAATTCACACACACTTACATATATACACACACATGTACCCAACACACACATATATACACACACACATATACAATTTATATATATATACATATATATATATATATATATATACACACATACATACATATACACACATAATCACATACATACACACATGCATATACCCAAAATACACACATATCCATTACACACACACACACACACACCTATATAAATACTATGAATATAATAGTATATATAATATACACTTATTAACAGTTTATGGTGTCTATGGCAACAAGCTTTCATTTTGACTGATTAAATATTTCATAAATGACTTCGAATTGTATTATTTGATTTCACCACCAAATTACGTATTCAAGTTCTTTCTTTAAAATATGACATTAATTATTGAATTTGAAACCATTTAATAAAGGGGTGTCCTAACTTTTTTCCACTGAGGGCCGCACACTGAAAATCCAATCAAGCGGGGGCCATTTATTTTAAAAACCAATACAATATATAAATAAAAAATATACATTTCGGCCTCCACTCAATAATAATAATAATAATGGATTGGATTTATATCATGCTTTTCTATTGTTAGATACTCAAAGCGCTCACAGAGAAGTGGGAAGCCATCATTCATTCACACAATGGTGGTGGTAAGCTACATCTGTAGCCACAGCTGCCCTGGGGTAGACTGACGGAAGTGTGGCTGCCAGTTTGCACCTACGGCCCCTCCGACCACCACCAATCATTCATTCATTCACCAGTGTGAGCGGCACCGGGGGCAAAGGGTGAAGTGTCCTGCCCAAGGACACAACGGCAGCGATTTTGGGAAGCGAACCTGCAACCCTCAGGTTTCTGGCACAGCCGCTCTACCCACTACGCCATGCCGCCCCTAACTCAGGTTTGATCCCGGGAACCCCAAAGGGTTTTGGTACAAATAAAATGTTAAAAATGTGTCATTATTCAGTATTTTTTTAAATTATTATTATTCCAATTTTGAATCTCTAGATCAACAAAAGGTCTATCTGTCAATATGACGTTTTTAAAACTGTCAGTTGTATGCTCTTTTTGTCAAAGAAACCCATGTTTTTTATGGAAAAATAAACCACAAAATATCCAATATTTTCACCCAATAAAATTTTGAAGTAGAATATTTGAGATAATTGGAGCCGCAAAAAGGACAACGACTCATAACACTATTGATTTTAAATCACTATTGTTTTTTGTGCCATGACACTTCAAAACAAAACACACTGATCCAAAAGGGTGTTAAAAAAGTGTTAAAAAATATTTGCCCCAAAAAATATCTCAAAGTGGAATATTTAATGTGACGTAATTGGAGCCTTGGATGGCTCGATAATTCATAATTGATTTTGATTCACAATTGTTTTTATTTTTTTTTAAAGAAAGAAACAGCCTGCATGGCAGCTTTGAGTAAACATTGCAACATGTTCTTGTTACATCTCACCTGCTTGCTCTTTTATACCACTTTCTATTTTTTTTCCATAGTATTTTTAAAATGTGCCGTGGGGCCGTTAAAAAATTGACCTGCGGGCCGCACTTTGGACACCCCTGATTTAATACATGCAATATACGTGAAATAAATGTATAAACCCATTCATTTCATGGGTTATTCACTTGTAATTTATTTGCGACCCAGAGGAATGCATATGACAGAGGGAAAAAATTACAATATCGATAAAACAAATAAAAGTAATACAAGAAACAGAATACAATAAAATATGTTAGGTATTGTTTTTCTTCTAAATGTAAATAATGTTAGCACTCCAGTCGTGTTTATAAAGCCCTTTAATGACAGCCACTGTTGGAGTAAAAGGGGCTTTAGGTCAAAATGAAGTACAATGTTATGATCTGCTGCCCGGATTAAACCATATTCTAGTTTTGTTCCCTTTTTGTATCTCATTCTGTTGTTTGACTTCCTTAGTTCCTGATTTATCTGGTTACCATGGTTTCATATTAGTTTCACCAGTTTTGTTAATCACCACCCTTATTTAAGCCTGCCTTTTCTGTTCATTCACTCTCGCATCCTAGTCAGTGTTTCACACAGTCTCTGTTTCACTTCAGTAACGATTCCTATTTCAGATTTCTACTTGCCAGCTTTCACGCTTTGCATTTGTTTTCCTCCAGCTCTCATGCCAGTAGTTTTTGTTTTCCCTTTTGTGCCTCTTGCAAGTTTGTCGGTTATTTCCCTAGCTCCCATGCTAGCGCTTTTAGTTCTTTACTAGCTCCCATGCTAGTTCTGTTTGTTTTGCCTAGTACCATTTTTTTCTGTTCATAGTCTGTTTTATTCATTAAATAAATCCATCATTTCTTACCTTCACGTTGTTTTCTAACCCGACTGCATCCTTGGAAGAACGAACCCGCATCATAATGCCCAGCAATCGTTAGTCGTTACATACAATATAGAAACACAAACATAAAAACACACATTAAATGTGTCTGGGGGACGACACACACACACACACACACACACACACACACACACACACACACAGCTGTGAAAACCTGCAGTACAGTATGTGTTCTTGGGTCCTATATTTAGGAACACTAATACTAGACCTCACAATAATGTTTGATTGAATGCTAAAAAGGTTACGACAGACCGCCTGAAAAAGCAGAATGGAATTTTACGTTTTTTCTACTGAATTTGACACCCAGAATGTACATGAAAATAAAGAATGTGGGATTTACAATATTAACTATGAAGGATAAAACACTGAATATTGACAACATATGAACTTCACACCCCCTCTCCGTCGACATATTTTACAATCAAGCAAAACACAACAGAAATGCAACAAACACAGCAAAATATGAACACAAAAGGTAAAAAAGAAACACCTACAATCTGATATATCACTAAGCTTTAGACCTTTGTTGTAAATATCTCCTTCCGCGTCTGTCCCTGACACCCACATTTCAGGCTGGCCGCTCTGGAAACTCTCTGTGGAAACACTCCCCGCCCACACTACTTGATGCCTCGTCTGAGATGCTGTGACTTAGATTACAATAGTAACTAATTAGTTGACCATAGTAACTAATTAGATGACCATAGTAACTCATTAGATGACCATAGTAACTAATTAGATGAGCATAGTAACTAGTTAGATGACCGTAGTAACTAATTAGATGAGCATAGTAACTAATTAGTTGACCATAGTAACTCATTAGATGAGCATAGTAACTAATTAGATGAGCATAGTAACTAGTTAGATGACCGTAGTAACTAATTAGATGAGCATAGTAACTAATTAGTTGACCATAGTAACTCATTAGATGAGCATAGTAACTAATTAGATGACCATAGTAACTAATTAGATGAGCATAGTAACTAATTAGATGAGCATAGTAACTAATTAGATGACTAATTAGATGAGCATAGTAACTAATTAGATGACTAATTAGATGAGCATAGTAACTAGTATATCATGCAAAAGTGCAGATTCCAAGCATTGAAATACTTAGTATAGTTGAAGACTTAGTCGGTAGAAAACATGAGTGCACATCATAATTGCAGCTACACTTTCCATCTTAAAGATCTAAAAAGAATGATTTGGGAATGTCTGGCGGGCCAGATTGAAAAGCTTAATGGGCCACATGTGCCCCCGGGCCTTAAATTGCCCAGGTCTGCATTAAACTATACTTGATGTACATCCACATTGCCGGCAGTAAGTCGGACACGTTTCCAGTGAGGGTTGGACTCCGCCAAGGCTGTCCTTTGTCACCCATTCTGTTCAGAACTTTTATGGACAGAATTTCTAGATGCAGTCAAGGCGTTGAGGGGTTCTGGTTTGGTGACCGCAGGATTAGGTCTCTGCTTTTTGCAGATGATGTGGTCCTGATGGCTTCATCTGGCCGGGATCTTCAGCTCTCACTGGATCGGTTTGCAGCCGAGTGTGAAGCGACCGGAATGAGAATCAGCACCTCCAAGTCCGAGTCCATGGTTCTCGCCCGGAAAAGGGTGGAGTGCCATCTCCGGGTTGGGGAGGAGACCCTGCCCCAAGTGGAGGAGTTCAAGTACCTAGGAGTCTTGTTCACGAGTGAGGGAAGAGTGGATGGTGAGATCGACAGGCGGATCGGTGCGGCGTCTTCAGTAATGCGGACGTTGTATCGATCCGTTGTGGTGAAGAAGGAGCTGAGCCGGAATGCAAAGCTCTCAATTTACTGGTCGATCTACGTTCCCATCCTCACCTATGGTCATGAGCTTTGGGTCATGACCGAAAGGATAAGATCACGGGTACAAGCGGCCCAAATGAGTTTGGGTCTCTCCCTTAGAGATAGGGTGAGAAGCTCTGCCATCCGGGAGGAACTCAAAGTAAAGCCGCTGCTCCTCCACATGGAGAGGAGCCAGATGAGGTGGTTCGGGCATCTGGTCAGGATGCCACCCGAACGCCTCCCTAGGGAGGTGTTTAGGGCACGTCCAACCGGTAGGAGGCCACGGGGAAGACCCAGGACACGTTGGGAAGACTATGTCTCCCGGCTGGCCTGGGAACGCCTCGGGATCCCCCGGGAAGAGCTAGACGACGTGGCTGGAGAGAGGGAAGCCTAAGCAGGTTTCTCTGCTTAGGTTGTTGCCCCCGCGACCCGACCTCGGAGAAGCGGAAGAAGATGGATGGATGGATAATGTACATATTTAAAAAGGAAACAGAATAAAAACATATTAAAATACAAAGGTTAAAAATATAAAAATATAAATATGTATTAGTCAACGGACAAATGTATTAAAAAAATCTAATGTTAATTATAAAAGTGAAATATTATTGTATTGGACCATTTGATTTATTCAACCAACCTTGTATTTACTTTATGATAAAGTTTTTTTATGTGAGTGTGGATGACATACTCCCCCCCCCCTGACCCTGCACAGCAGGAGTGATTGATGATTGATACTTTTATCAGTAGATTGCACAGTACAGTACATATTCCCTACAATTGACCACTAAATGGTAACACCCCAATAATTTGTGGTGACGCTCAATCAATGAAGTTATTGTTGCAACATAAAACTAACTGGATGACAGAATTGCGAGTGAATGCTGTAATGCTGAAGTTGAACTGAAATGCTGACAAAATGTAGGATGAATGTAAGAATAGTTTGAATGTTGAAGACTTACAATTTCATGAACACCAGAATTTTGTTTGGAACTTGGGAAAGTTTTAGTTTGGATGTCCAATTTTCAGAAAAGCTGGATTTTTTGGAAAATGCTAAAAAATTCTGATGGTTGCTGTTGGAAAGTTTCAAATCGGTCGCGGAATGTTGAAGTAGTAACATTTTCAATTGAGAAATGGTAATTCCTGGAATTTTGGGAAGACCGGGAATTTTTCCAGTTCAAAAAACAACTTTGTTGTTTTTCCTGATAAATAAGAATGTTTTGAGGGTGGAACGGTTGAAGTGGGTTGAAAAATGTGGAAGGAATAGTTGACAGAAAAAAACTTTAATAAAACTGTTTGAAAAAATTGGATTTCTGGGAATTCCTGGAATATTTTCAACGGGTGAAAATGATAGTTTGAATGTCCAGGATGAGTGGAATATGTTAAAGGTGGAATGGTTTGAATCGGTTAAAAAATGTGGAAATGGTGGAAGTTTGAAAAATGGGGAATTCATTATGAATGGAAAAAATGTCCTGGAAAACCCGGATTTCTGGGAAGTTTTGGAAACCCAGTCTTGGACATATCATCACTCATCCATGTGGACTGGACACTGGCCGAGAGTGGAGTCGGCTGTCTTGGTTGCTTTGTTGGGTCTGCTTCTGTCTCTGGCCATGCTCCCTCCTCCCCAGCGGACGATGGCGTGGAACACAACAGAGTTTATGTTTCTTTTACTTTTTATTCATGTATGTATGTAGAAGTGTCTGCTTGCATCTGCTGCTTTAATGTCCTTTGATGTTTCCCTCTTACACACGTTAGAGGGATGTGTACTATGGCTATGAGTTGTTGTTTTTTCCTTGGCCTCAGTCTGGACCCCCTCTCCAGGGCCCAGGCTTAAACTGTTTTTTTTTTTTTATTTTAATCTTCTACTTTTCTTCTCTCATCCCTCCACTTGTTTACCTGTATCTCACCTTTTTTGTAAGGGGCGCTGGAAGCCGGCAGACCCGTCAGCGATTCTGTTCTGTCTCCCTGTAATGTTTGTCTGATCTTGAATGGGATTGTGCTGAAAATTGTAATTTTAATAAAGTAGATCTAATCTAATCTAATAGTGGATCTAACATAATAGTGAGAGTCCAGTCCATAGTGGATCTAACATAATAGTGAGAGTCCAGTCCATAGTGGATCTAACATAATAGTGAGAGTCCAGTCCATAGTGGATCTAACATAATAGTGAGAGTCCAGTCCATAGTGGATCTAACATAATAGTGAGAGTCCAGTCCATAGTGGATCTAATATAATAGTGAGAGTCCAGTCCATAGTGGATCTGACATAATAGAGAGAGTCCAGTCCATAGTGGATCTAACATAATAGTGTGAGAGTCCAGTCCATAGTGGATCTAACATAATAGTGTGAGAGTCCAGTCCATAGTGGATCTAACATAATAGTGAGAGTCCAGTCCATAGTGGATCTAACATAATAGTGAGAGTCCATTCCATAGTGGATCTAACATAATAGTGAGAGTCCAGTCCATAGTGGATCTAACATAATAGTGAGAGTCCAGTCCATAGTGGATCTGACATAATAGAGAGAGTCCAGTCCATAGTGGATCTAACATAATAGTGTGAGAGTCCAGTCCATAGTGGATCTAACATAATAGTGTGAGAGTCCAGTCCATAGTGGATCTAACATAATAGTGAGAGTCCAGTCCATAGTGGATCTAACATAATAGTGAGAGTCCATTCCATAGTGGATCTAACATAATAGTGAGAGTCCAGTCCATAGTGGATCTAACATAATAGTGAGAGTCCAGTCCATAGTGGATCTAACATAATAGTGTGAGAGTCCATTCCATAGTGGATCTAACATAATAGTGAGAGTCCAGTCCATAGTGGATCTAACATAATAGTGAGAGTCCAGTCCATAGTGGATCTAACATAATAGTGAGAGTCCAGTCCATAGTGGATCTAACATAATAGTGAGAGTCCAGTCCATAGTGGATCTAACATAATAGTGAGAGTCCAGTCCATAGTGGATCTAACATAATAGTGAGAGTCCAGTCCATAGTGGATCTAACATAATAGTGAGAGTCCAGTCCATAGTGGATCTAACATAATAGTGAGAGTCCAGTCCATAGTGGGGTCAGCAGTGCAAAGATGTGTCCAACTAATGCACAGATGAGTGGTCCACCCCAGTTCCCGACTCTGGACATCCAGCAGACCTGTGCCCCCCCCCCACTCCACAAGGGAGAGGGGGGCAGAGCAGAACAGAAAAGAAACGGCAGATCAACTGGTCTAAAAGGGAGTCTATTTAAAGGCTAGAGTATACAAATGAGTTCTAAGATAAGACTTCTATGCTTCTACTGAGGTAACATCTTAGTAGACTTGTTTTGGTCTCTGGGAAACACTAATAAGCCGAAGTTCTTTGATCACAGATTTCTTGCCGGGACAATACAATACAATACAATCAGCAAGATATGATACTGTTAGGGTTGTGTACAATCAGACGAAACATACATTCAACAATCGAAATAACCAATTATGAAGAAATGTACCCATTTTTCCAACCCAACATTTTTTTGTGTGTACACGCTAAAACTAACCCAACTGCTGATTCAGAAAAGGACAAACCCCTTATTGGAGGTATTTAAACTCAACATTTTGGGTTAATGTTGGGTTATTCCCAACCAAACTATTGCAGTCGGGTGGAAGGCGTTGTACACCCTGGACAAGTCACCACAAAGGAGAGGGGGGCAAAGTAAAAAAGAGACGGCCGATCGGGCCGGAGTGAAAAGTTTAATGGGCCTCATGCGGTCCCAGGGCCTTAATTTGCCAAGGTCTAATGTTTATCATACAAACCCTGTTTCCATATGAGTTGGGAAATTGTGTTAGATGTAAATATAAACAGAATACAATGATTTGCAAATCCTTTTCAAGCCATATTCAGTTGAATATGCTACAAAGACAACATATTTCATGTTCAAACTGATGAACATTTTTTTTGTGCGAATAATAATTAACTGTAGAATTTGATGCCAGCAACACGTAACAAAGAAGTTGGGAAAGGTGGCAATAAATACTGATAAAGTTGAGGAATGCTCATCAAACACTTATTTGGAACATCCCACAGGTGTGCAGGCTAATTGGGAACAGGTGGGTGCCATGATTGGCTATAAAAACAGCTTCCATGAAATGCTAAGTCATTCACAAACAAGGATGGGGTGAGGGTCACCACTTTGTAAGCAAATTGTCAAACAGTTTTAGAACAAAATTTCTCAACGAGCTATTGCAAGGAATTTAGGGATTTTACCATCTACGGTCCGTAAAATCATCAAACGGTTCAGAGAATCTGGAGAAATCACTGCACGTAAGCGATGATATTAGACTTTTGATCCCTCAGGCGGTACTGCATCAAAAACCGACATCAGTGTGTAAAGGATATCACCACATGGGCTCAGGAACACGTCATAAAACCACTGTCAGTAACTGCAGTTGGTCGCTACATCTGTAAGTGCAAGTTAAAACTCTACTATGCAAAGCGAAAGCCATTTATCAACAACACCCTGAAACGCCGCCGGCTGGGCTGGGCCCGAGCTCACCTAAGATGGACTGATGCAAAGTGGAAAGGTGTTCTGTGGTCTGACGAGTCCACATTTCAAATTATATTTGGAAACTGTGGACGTGGTGTCCTCCAGAACAAAGAGGAAAATAACCATCCGAATTGTCATAGGCGCAAAGTGTAAAAGCCAGCATGTGTGATGGTATGGGGGTGTATTAGTGAACAAGACATGGGTAACTTACACATGTGTGATGGTATGGGGGTGTATTAGTGCCCAAGGCATGGGTAACTTACACATGTGTGATGGTATGGGGGTGTATTAGTGCCCAAGGCATGGGTAACTTACACATCTGTGATGGTATGGGGGTGTATTAGTGAACAAGACATGGGTAACTTACACATGTGTGATGGTATGGGGGTGTATTAGTGAACAAGACATGGGTAACTTACACATGTGTGATGGTATGGGGGTGTATTAGTGCCCAAGACATGGGTAACTTACACATGTGTGATGATATGGGGGTGCATTAGTGCCCAAGGCATGGGTAACTTACACATCTGTGATGGTATGGGGGTGCATTAGTGCCCAAGGCATGGGTAACTTACACATGTGTGATGGTATGGGGGTGTATTAGTGCCCAAGGCATGGGTAACTTACACATCTGTGATGGTATGGGGGTGTATTAGTGAACAAGACATGGGTAACTTACACATGTGTGATGGTATGGGGGTGTATTAGTGAACAAGACATGGGTAACTTACACATGTGTGATGGTATGGGGGTGTATTAGTGCCCAAGACATGGGTAACTTACACATGTGTGATGGTATGGGGGTGCATTAGTGCCCAAGGCATGGGTAACTTACACATGTGTGATGGTATGGGGGTGCATTAGTGCCCAAGGCATGGGTAACTTACACATGTGTGATGGTATGGGGGTGTATTAGTGCCCAAGACATGGGTAACTTACACATGTGTGATGGTATGGGGGTGTATTAGTGCCCAAGGCATGGGTAACTTACACATGTGTGATGGTATGGGGGTGTATTAGTGCCCAAGGCATGACTAACTTACACATGTGTGATGGTATGGGGGTGTATTAGTGAACAAGACATGGGTAACTTACACATGTGTGATGGTATGGGGGTGTATTAGTGAACAAGACATGGGTAACTTACACATGTGTGATGGTATGGGGGTGTATTAGTGCCCAAGACATGGGTAACTTACACATGTGTGATGGTATGGGGGTGTATTAGTGCCCAAGGCATGGGTAACTTACACATGTGTGATGGTATGGGGGTGTATTAGTGCCCAAGGCATGACTAACTTACACATGTGTGATGGTATGGGGGTGTATTAGTGAACAAGACATGGGTAACTTACACATGTGTGATGGTATGGGGGTGTATTAGTGAACAAGACATGGGTAACTTACACATGTGTGATGGTATGGGGGTGTATTAGTGAACAAGACATGGGTAACTTACACATGTGTGATGGTATGGGGGTGTATTAGTGCCCAAGGCATGGGTAACTTACACATGTGTGATGGTATGGGGGTGTATTAGTGCCCAAGACATGGGTAACTTACACATGTGTGATGGTATGGGGGTGTATTAGTGCCCAAGACATGGGTAACTTACACATGTGTGATGGTATGGGGGTGTATTAGTGCCCAAGGCATGGGTAACTTACACATGTGTGATGGTATGGGGGTGTATTAGTGCCCAAGGCATGGGTAACTTACACATGTGTGATGGTATGGGGGTGTATTAGTGCCCAAGACATGGGTAACTTACACATGTGTGATGGTATGGGGGTGTATTAGTGAACAAGACATGGGTAACTTACACATGTGTGATGGTATGGGGGTGTATTAGTGCCCAAGGCATGGGTAACTTACACATGTGTGATGGTATGGGGGTGTATTAGTGCCCAAGGCATGGGTAACTTACACATGTGTGATGGTATGGGGGTGTATTAGTGCCCAAGACATGGGTAACTTACACATGTGTGATGGTATGGGGGTGTATTAGTGAACAAGACATGGGTAACTTACACATGTGTGATGGTATGGGGGTGCATTAGTGCCCAAGGCATGGGTAACTTACACATGTGTGATGGTATGGGGGTGTATTAGTGCCCAAGGCATGGGTAACTTACACATCTGTGATGGTATGGGGGTGTATTAGTGAACAAGACATGGGTAACTTACACATGTGTGATGGTATGGGGGTGTATTAGTGAACAAGACATGGGTAACTTACACATGTGTGATGGTATGGGGGTGTATTAGTGCCCAAGACATGGGTAACTTACACATGTGTGATGGTATGGGGGTGCATTAGTGCCCAAGGCATGGGTAACTTACACATGTGTGATGGTATGGGGGTGCATTAGTGCCCAAGGCATGGGTAACTTACACATGTGTGATGGTATGGGGGTGTATTAGTGCCCAAGACATGGGTAACTTACACATGTGTGATGGTATGGGGGTGTATTAGTGCCCAAGGCATGGGTAACTTACACATGTGTGATGGTATGGGGGTGTATTAGTGCCCAAGGCATGACTAACTTACACATGTGTGATGGTATGGGGGTGTATTAGTGAACAAGACATGGGTAACTTACACATGTGTGATGGTATGGGGGTGTATTAGTGAACAAGACATGGGTAACTTACACATGTGTGATGGTATGGGGGTGTATTAGTGAACAAGACATGGGTAACTTACACATGTGTGATGGTATGGGGGTGTATTAGTGCCCAAGGCATGGGTAACTTACACATGTGTGATGGTATGGGGGTGTATTAGTGCCCAAGACATGGGTAACTTACACATGTGTGATGGTATGGGGGTGTATTAGTGCCCAAGGCATGGGTAACTTACACATGTGTGATGGTATGGGGGTGTATTAGTGCCCAAGACATGGGTAACTTACACATGTGTGATGGTATGGGGGTGTATTAGTGCCCAAGGCATGGGTAACTTACACATGTGTGATGGTATGGGGGTGTATTAGTGCCCAAGGCATGGGTAACTTACACATGTGTGATGGTATGGGGGTGTATTAGTGCCCAAGACATGGGTAACTTACACATGTGTGATGGTATGGGGGTGTATTAGTGAACAAGACATGGGTAACTTACACATGTGTGATGGTATGGGGGTGTATTAGTGCCCAAGACATGGGTAACTTACACATGTGTGATGGTATGGGGGTGTATTAGTGAACAAGACATGGGTAACTTACACATGTGTGATGGTATGGGGGTGTATTAGTGAACAAGACATGGGTAACTTACACATGTGTGATGGTATGGGGGTGTATTAGTGCCCAAGACATGGGTAACTTACACATGTGTGATGGTATGGGGGTGTATTAGTGCCCAAGGCATGGGTAACTTACAAATGTGTGATGGTATGGGGGTGTATTAGTGCCCAAGGCATGGGTAACTTACACATCTGTGAAGGCACCATTAATGTTGAATGGTCCATACAGGTTTTGGAGAAACATATGGTGTCATCCAAGCAACGTTATCATGGACGCCCCTGCTTATTTCAGCAAGGCAACTGTTACAACAGCGTGGCTTCATAGTAAAAGAGTGCGGGTACTTTGCTGACCCGCCTGCAGTCCAGACCTGTCTCCCATGGAAAATGTGTGGCACATTATGAAGCGTAAAATAGGACAGCGGAGACCCCGGACTGTTGAAGGACTGAAGCTCTACATAAAACAAGAATGGGAAAGA
This sequence comes from Nerophis ophidion, assembly GCF_033978795.1. Taxonomy (NCBI): domain Eukaryota; kingdom Metazoa; phylum Chordata; class Actinopteri; order Syngnathiformes; family Syngnathidae; genus Nerophis; species Nerophis ophidion. Next base: position 79,761,226 of record NC_084615.1, read on the forward strand.
ATTCCACTTTCAAAGCTTCAACAATTAGTTTCCTCAGTTCCCAAACGTTTATTGAGAGTTGTTAAAAGAAAAGGTGATGTATCACAGTGGTGAACATGCCCTTTCCCAACTACTTTGGCACGTGTTGCAGCCCGAAATTCTAAGTTAATTATTATTTGCAAAATAAAAATGAAGTTGAGTTTGAACATGAAATATGTTGTCCTTGTAGCATATTCAACTGAATATGGCTTGAAAAGGATTTGCAAATCATTGTATTCTGTTTATATTTACATCTAACACCATTTCCCAACTCATATGGAAACAGGGTTTGTACGTCACAAGAATCAAGTTGAATTGAATGAATCCGTGATGTGCCCAGATTCCCACCTTTAGTAAACCGTACTAAAAATGTGTTGATGGAAACAACGTCCACCACATGAAGAATTAAGAAACATGCTCCGGAGACACTTTGTTTCACTCCAGTTGTGTCAAGTCAGCGTTTTATCAGTCCTCAAGCAAATAAAGCAGACATGCTGACCTCACAGAAATACTTCTTAATAACCTGCTCTTCATCCCCAAACATGTTTTCCGAGCAGTGATGAGAGCGGGGACTCTGAGATGCACAATAAAAGCTTGGCAGAATTGTGTGCACACAGCTGAACTGATTCTGCTGCCTCTACAGTTTGGTTTTTTTTACATAAGGCACGGCCAAACACTCTCTTCTGACAAGGTGTGCTCTACCTTTCTTGTACACATCAATGTAGAAAACAAATACAAAGACGCAAGGAAAACGCCTACTTTGGTTAATTGTGTAGTCTTGTTTTACTGGATAATATTTTGACTACATGGTTCCCGCCCGGAAAAGGGTGGAGTGCCATCTCCAGTTTGGGGAGGAGACCCTGCCCCAAGTGGAGGAGTTCAAGTACCTAGGAGTCTTGTTCACAAGTGAGGGAAGAGTGGATCTTGAGATCGACAGGCAGATCGGTGCGGCGTTATTAGTAATGCGGACGCTGTATCGATCCGTTGTGGTGAAGAAGGAGCTGAGCCGGAAGGCAAAGCTCTCAATTTACCGGTCGATCTACATTCCCATCCTCACCTATGGTCATGAGCTTTGGGTCATGACCCAAAGGACAAGATCACGGGTACAAGCGGCCGATTGGGCTTCCTTAGAGATAGAGTGAGAAGTTCTGCCATCCGGGAGGAACTCAAAGTAAAGCCGCTGCTCCTCCACATGGAGAGGAGCCAGATGAGGTGGTTCAGTTATCAGGATGCCACCCAAACGGCTCTCTAGGACCATTTTGTGGCTTTTAATGCCTCACAATCCAGCACTTTTATGTTAAAATACTGAACACATGTTTAATGGGATAAGGTAAACATCTGTTCAGTATTTTAACATAAAAGTGCTGGATTGTGAGGCATTAAAAGCCACAAAATGCAACGGGTCCATCAGACCCACAAACGCTGGCTGAGTAACAACAATATGAACTTTGCACAGGAAATTTCTCTGCCAGTTTCTACATCCCACATGGAGTCTTCTTTTGTGTTTCTGCACCTGCGGTTCCCACACAAGGTTGCAACATTGTTTGTCAACACTGTCTGCTCTCATTTTCTCGCACATTTGACCCTCTGATGTTCTGTGTACCCACACTCTGTCCTCCTCCTGCCTAGGCCTGCTGTGTGTGTGTGTGTGTGTGTGTGTGTGTGTGTGAGCGAGCCCCGGATCCAGTGGACCCTTATATGTAATAGAAATGTGTGAATGAAAGTTTAAAATGAGCATATTTTAATGCAGTGTGAAGAATAATGTTTTAATGTAGACATAGAATCATCATACATTATATGCATCAAGTGTTCATCTAAGGCTCAGGCAAAATATCGATATATATATATATATATATATATATATATAGTGTATCGTGACATGGCCTAAAAATATCGAGATATTTAAAAAAGGCCACACCGCCCAGCCCTAGTTTAGACCAGGGGTAGGGAACCTATGGCTCTAGAGCCAGATGTGGCTCTTTTGATGACTGCATCTGGCTCTCTGATCAATCTTAGCTGACATTGCTTAACACCATAAGTAATAAATGATTCCGCTGGTAATCGCAGGGTTAAAAATAACGTTCAAAATTAAAAACATTCTCAAGCATTTTATTCCATCAATCCAAGAAGTCGCATTAATGGTAAAAAGTATTTCATTTATTATTTGTTAGCTTCAGGATAACAATGTTATTAAAAAGAATAAGAGACTTATTAGAGTCTAAAAATGTTGGTCTAACTTCAAAATGCGCACATTTAGTTGTATTCAGTGTTAAAAAATATTGGTAACACTTTAGTATGGGGAACATATTCTCAGTAACAAAGACTTAATTAAGAGTTATTTGGACACTAGGGGACCATATAAGGGTTAGAGTTACTAATAAGCAATAATTCTGAGGTTATAAGGGAAGACTCTTAGTTAATGGCTTACTGCTCGTAAAATAAGGCCATGCAGAAAAAGGCATTAATAAGTACTTAAAAATGACAAATTAAGAGCCAATATGTTATGAATTTGCATGTTAATAAGCAATTAACTAATGGGGAATATGTTCCCCATATCAAAAGTATTACCAAAATATAATATGGCTTTCACGGAAATACGTTTTTAAAATATTTGGCTTTCATAGCTCTTTCAGCCAAAAAGGTTCCCGACCCCTGCTTTAGACCAACAGTTATGGAGCAATGATGACTTCTGTGTGAAGTATGTCAAAATAAAAATATATAAAATATATATATACATATATATATATATATATATACATATACACACATACACATATATATATATATATATATATATATATATATATATATATATATATATATATATATATTCTTTTTTGTATAGGTTTTGCTGTGGCGAGTCCTGGCTTTCTGATTCCATTTTCACCATATTAACTTGAATACTGAACTAACGCTGCTTTTGACTGCAATTTGTATTAGTTTAGTTTAAATTATTGATCAGTAGGACAGGACAATTAATCGATTCTGGTTTCTCACGATTAGGAAAATATAATAATCAGGGTAAAAAAACAATTAATGGGCTGTGCAACATGCATGCAATTTCCTGAGCTTGAAATGGTGACACAAACAGGGAGCACATAAGTGGGGAAAAAAGACCACATCTACTAGAAGTTTGGGCTCTGACCATAGTTGCTACTTTTTATTTGACACAGTGCTAATATGCCTATTCATTAATCACTAAAGTCCACAAAAAAAAGTAAGGAAATATGATTTTTGCATTTACTTAACCACGGACAGAGTCAAACTATCGGCCAATAAAACAGAACCGCTGTTAAACGCAGAATATCCGGGAAATTGACGTTAAATGTGAGTGAAATGTCATTGTGAGGAAAATAAATATTTGTTTGTGAAAATAGCGTGTCCATCTTTCCAACACCAGTCGCCCTGCCCTAAACTAAACAATGTCGAGGCAGTCACTTGAAACAGCGACTAAACTATGAAGATAAAGCCAGCAAGAACGATCCATACGCCGACAACTTCAGATGTCCCATAATGGCTTTTTGGCTGATATCCCCCAGATTGTCCAACTCTTAATTACTGATTCTGATATCAACCGATACCGACATATACAGTCGTGGAATGAACACATTATTATGCCTAATTTTGTTGTGATGCCCCACTGGATGCATTAATCAATGTAACAAGGTTTTACAAAATAAATCAACTCACGTTATGGAAAAATAATAACATGGCACTGCCATATTTATTATTGAAGTCACAAAGTGCATTAATTTTTTTTAACATGCCTCAAAACAGCAGCTTAGATATTTGGGACATGCTCTTCCTAAGGGAGCATGAGGAGATTGAGGTGGGCGGGGTTGGGGGGCAGCGGGGGATGTATATTGTAGCGTCCCGCAAGAGCTAGTGCTGCAATGGGGTCTGGGTATTTGTTCTGTTGTGTTTATGTTGTGTTACAGTGCGGATTTTCTCCCGAAATGTGTTTGTCATTCTTGTTTGGTGTGGGTTCACAGTGTGGCGCATATTTTTAACAGTGTTAAAGTTGTTTATATGGCCACCCTCTGTGTGACCTGTGTGGCTATTGACCAAGTATGCCTTGCATTCACGTGTGTGTGTTAAAGGCCGTAGATATTATGTGATTGGGGCGGCACGCAAAGGCAGTGCCTTTAAAGGGGAACATTATCACTAAACCTATGCAAGCGTCAATATATACCTTGATGTTGCAGAAAAAAGACCATGTATTTTTTTAACCGATTTCCGAACTCTAAATGGGTGAATTTTGGCAAATTAAACGCCTTTCTGTTTATCGGTCTTTTAACGATGACGTCAGAACGTGACGTCACCGAGGTAACACACCCGCCATTTTCATTTTCACATTACAAACACCGGGTCTCAGCTCTGTTATTTTCCGTTTTTTGGACTATTTTTTGGAACCTAGGAGACATCATGCCTGGTGGGTGTGTTGTCGGAGGGTGTAACAACACTAACAGGGAGGGATTCAAGTTGCACCACTGGCCCGAAGATGCCAAAGTGTCTGCCGCCAGACCCCCATTGAATGTGCCAGAGTGTCTCCACATTTGACCGGCGATGCTAAGACAGACATGGCACAGAGATGTATGGATAACCTGCAGATGCATTTGCAACCATTAAGTCAACTAAATCACAAAGGTGAGTTTTGTTGATGTTGTTGACTTATGTGCTAATCAGACATATTTGGTCACGGCATGACTGCCAGCTAATCGATGCTGGCTTGCTACGCTCATCGATGCTAACATGCTATTTACGCTAGCTGTATGTACATTTGAAACTAGATACCCACATTTAATGCGAAACAAACACTTACCAATCGACGGATTTAAGTTGCTCCAGTGTCACAAGATGCCAAAGTCCTGATCGTTTGGTCCGCACATTTTACCGGCGATGCTAATAAGGCAGCCATGCTGTGGGCCACTTAATTAGGTACACCCACGCTATGGCCGAATAGCGTCAATAGCTATTCGCTCAATAGCTATTAGCTCAATACCTTCAATTTCGTTTTCGCTATCTGCCTCCATACTCCGACCATCTGTTTCAATACATGCGTAATCTGTTGAATCGCTTAAGTCGCTGAAATCAGAGTCTGAATCCGAGCTAATGTTGCTATATCTTGCTGTGGTAACCGCCATGTTGTTTGTATTGGCAGCACTGTATGACGTCACAGGGAAATGGACAGTGGTTTCAAAGATAGCGAAAATAAGGCACTTTAAAGCTTTATTTAGGGATATTCCGGGACCGGTAAAATTTGGAAAAAAAATTCAAAAAATTCATCAAGCCACTGGGAACTGATTTTTATTGTTTTTAACCCTTTTGAAATTGTGATAATGTTCCCCTTTAAGGTTTAGTAGCGCTCTGCATCACTCCGTACAGCGGTGTTTTTAAAAGTCATAAATTTTACTTTTTGAAACCGATACTGATAATTTCCGATATTACATTTTAAAGCGTTTATCGGCCGATATTATCGGACATCTCTACCGACAACACAGCTTATCTCATCGTCTTGTGTTGTTGTGAAACTATCGGCCATCAATGTAAGATGCCCGGCTGGCTGTGAATTTAGAATGAAATGGACTAACTGATGCTACGACAACTTATTGACAACCCCTTGGTGGCGCCACTTCTAATGTTTGCTGTTCTTTGTTGTCATGGATACATAGTCATTATCACCACTTTATTGTATTGGAATGTTAACACTAAAAACACTGCTTTTGTTCTACATGCAATGGTCGTGAAAGCACATACGTTACATCATGTCACATTTCTTTTTACTTTCTACAGTACATTGTTGGCGTTTGCTTAGTGATCTTACTTGTTGAGTGTTCCAAGTATACAAATGTACATTTATAGGATTATGTTGGTGACGTCATTCATCGCTTGGTTGATCACTTAAGTTCCTCAGTGGAGGATGATGGCGTCTCCGAACCATCCAGGCACTCCTGCAATACAGGAAACGGTGTATAAGCTGCCATTTTGCAATAGAACACAACATGTTGCAAAAAGTCAGTGTTCAAAACCAAGAAGAAAAAAAAAAATTGTATTTTACTTGAAGTAAGCAAAATTATCTGCCAATAGAACAAGAAAAAAATTGGCTTGTCCAGACTTTCCAAAACAAGTCAAATTAGCTAACTTCAATTAACCCAAAAATAGCTTAAAATGAGTATATTCTCACTATTAACAAGTGCACTTTTCTTGGTAGGGACAAAAAATAGACCTTTTTGTTCAATATGTTGAAAAATATTCTTGAATAAAGTAATTGCTAGTTTCATTATCTTGACATAATGATATGCGCTCGGCATTACATTTCTTGAAACCATCAAACTTATACTAAAAACTGATTTATTGTTCTTAATGGAAAGACAACAAGGTAAGCGATTGTTACTCTCGGGTCTCCTATTCGCTCAGGCAAATCATATGCTCTAAAAATGTATTTTTCCATCGACAACATGACATCATTTCACCAAGTGTGTGCTCTTTCACTCAATTAGTGCACTTATATACAGCCCGGCCCGCGGCAAAAAATTTGAACTATTTCTATTCAAAATTGTTAGACATGTCGCATGTTAAATGTTTAAATCTTAAAGTCCTACTGAAAGCCACTACTAGCGACCACGCAGTCTGATAGTTTATATATCAATGATGAAATATTAACATTGCAACACATGCCAATACTGCCGGGTTAGCTTACTAAAGTGCAATTTTAAATTTCGCGCCGAAAAATCCTGCTGAAAATGTCTCGGTATGATGAAGCCTGCGCGTGACGTCATGGATTGTAGAGGACATTTTGAGCCAGCATCGTGCCCAGCTATTAAGTCGTCTTTTTTCATCGCAAAATTCCACAGTATTCTGGACATCTGTGTTGCTGAATATTTTGCAATTTGTTCAATGAACAATGGAGACATCAAAGAAGAAAGCTGTAGGTGTGAAGCGGTGTATTGCAACACAAACACAGCCGATGTTTCATTGTTTACATTCCCTAAAGATGACAGTCAAGCTTTACTATGGAACAGAGATGTCAAGCGAACACGGTTAGATTGGACCACACACACAAAGTACAGTGTATTATGTGTAATAATAAATAATATTTTACCATTCTGCATTCTGAAGGCGATCTATGTCGTGTGCTACTCCAGCATCAATATCAGCAGCGTCCTCCTGACCGTCACCGTCAGGTTCAAAGCGGTATGGCTCTATCCCTTGTTGCGGTTGTTGGGCCTGGCCGAGTGGTCCGGCCCCCCCCCACGGCTGCCAAGGCGCCTCTCACAGCATTTTCCCTATCTGAATCGCTCTCACTGCCCTCTTGTCCTTTCTTTTTTTTTCTCTCTACTCCTTCACTCTTACTTTCCTAATTCACAAATCTTTCATCCTTGCTCAAATTAATGGGGAAATCGTCGCTTTCTCAGTCCGAATCACTCTCGCTGCTGGTGGCCATGATTGTAAACAATGTTCAGATGTGAGGAGCTCCACAACCCGTGACGTCACGCGCACATCGTCTGCTACTTCCGTTACAGGCAAGGCTTTTTTATCAGCACCAAAAGTTGTCAACTTTATCGTGGATGTTCTCTACTAAATCCTTTCAGCAAAAATATGGCAATATGGCAAAATGATGAAGTATGACACATAGAATGGAGCTGCTATCCCCGTTTGAATAAGAACATCTCATTTCAGTAGGCCTTTAACTGTCGATTTGCTGTACTGTGCCAACTGTACTACTATATGAGTACATCTTTTCTATTGTTTCATTGAAAATAAAACAGCAAAGTCCATTTTGCTGTCATCTGTTTTAATTATGAGACAATTGTGTCAAAGTCCTGATTTTTTTTCATGTTTGAAATAAGAAATCATTACTTTAAAAAGTAGTTTTCTACTTGTGAGTGTTGATGACACAGCTTTGCAACACTTGATATTCTAGTTTCAAGCATGTTTTACTCAATATAGGTCATCAAATCTCAGCAACAAGCTGTAATATCTTACTGACATCATTTAGGACCAAAACACTTAAAACAAGTAAAACACTAACATCAAATCTGCTTTGTGAGAAGAATTCTCTTATCAGACAGAAAATAAGCAAATATCACCCTTATTTGAGATATTTAATCTTACTTAGATTTCAGTTTTTGCAGTGTACCTTCACTCTGTCCAGCTGTGGTCTGCCTGGAAGAGATTTTTGTGAGGAAAAAGCCTGCAAAAAAAAAAAAAAAAAACATATTATTAAACCATGTTAGAGTTGATGGCAGTTTGGTTCTCACCCTTTTGGTCTGTTGTGTCTCATCTGTAGATTTGGATCTGTTCTTCATGTGTTTCTGGGGAGAGGTGCTGGTTGTGCACTTCAGAAAAAAAAAGTGAAGTGAAGAGTCGTATAGCAAAACAGAGTTATAGAAATATGAACCGTATTTTTCGGACTATAAGTCACAGTTTTTTTCATAGTTTGGCCGGGGGTGCGACTTATGTGTGAAACTATTAACACATTACCGTAAAATATTAAATAATATTATTTAGCTCATTCACGTAAGAGACTAGACGTATAAGATTTCATGGGATTTATGGATTAGGAGTGAGAGATAGTTTGGTAAAGGTATAGCATGTTCTATATGTTATAGTTATTTGAATGACTCTTACCATAATATGTTAGGTTAACATAGCAGTTGCTTATTTATGCCTCATATAACCTACACTTATTCAGCCTCTTCTTCACTATTCTTGATTTATTTTAAATTGCCTTTCAAATATCTACTCTTGGTGTTGGGTTTTAGCAAATACATTTCCCCCCAAAAATGCGACTTATACTCCAGTGTGACTTATATATGTTTTTTTCTGTCTTTATTATGCATTTTCAGCAGGTGCGACTTACACTCCAAAAAATACATTATTATTCCCATACCTCGTTGGTTTTCTGCTCCATGGCTGACTTCAGAGCTGAAGGATCACTTCTGATTGAAAACTCGGGCTTCAGACGGAGGCAAAAACACAAATATAAAAGTTATCGGATGAAGTTTAAACCTTTTCATGCAAGCTTTAGCACTTCACAACAGGGAAGGAAGCGTAACATATATTATGTAGTCAACCAGTTACATGTGATTATAATTATTCTCGCTCATCTGTGCGGACTGGTCCATGGCCAAGAGAAACTGGGTCTAGGATTTGTTGGGTCTGTTCCCGTCTCTGGCTGCTCGCCCCCTAACCACACAGACGATGGGCAGGGTCCAATAGCAGTGTACATTATGTGGGTGTTGAATTGGTGTTTTGTCTATAGCTCCTTTGTTGGCTTTTAATTGTGTTTTTCTTTTGTAGCTGTATGTAGAAATGGCCTTAGGTTGCATCAGTTCTGTACTCTTAATAGGATAGGTTGGCTAAGTTGCATTGTTGCAGTGCAGGTTTTTACATACAGTAACAGACGTAAAGCGTAATGAAAAACATTAGTAAAATAAATACTACATATTGCTCACCAATATGTATCTTATGTCCTTTGTTTCCGTCTCGTTGCCATGTGTTTGACTACATTTTTATGTGGACTTTCTATATCTGTAGTGCAACCCCATAATTTCCTCAATGTAAGATAAACAACGTTCTCAAACAACGTTCTCAAACTTGTTTTACCAACTTGTCTTTGCAAGTTCCACCCTTTGAGACACTTGGGATTTAGGGCTATATAAATAAACATTGATTATTGATTGATTGATTGTGGCTTGTGCAGCCCTTTGAGACATCTTGTGATTTAGGGCTATATAAAATAAACAAACATTGATTGATTGATTGAACGAACATGAATATTTACTATTTTGTCCACTGTAACACTAGGGGTGCTCACACTTTATTGGCAGGCAAGCTACTTCTCAACTGACCAAGTGGAGGGGATCTACCTCTTTTATATATATCATTTATATTTATTTATTCATGAAAGAAAAGTTTTTATTATCATTTTTAAAAGGTGTTTAATGATAATACAAGCATGTTTAACACATATAGATTCCTTTCTTTCATGAAGACAAGAATATAAGTTGGTGTTAGAGATGTCCCATAATGGCTTTTTTGCCGATATTGTCCAAAATACCGATACCGATATCAACAGATATATACAGTCGTGGAATTAACACATTGTTATGCCTAATTTTGTTGTGATGCCCCACTGGATGCATTAAACAATGTAAAAAGGTATTCCAAAATAAATCAACTCAAGTTATGGAAAAAATGCCAACATGGCACTGCCATATTTATTATTGAAGTCACAAAGTGCATTATTTTTTTTAAGATGCCTCAAAACAGAAGCTCAGAATTTGGGACGTGCTCTCCCTGAGAGAGCATGAGGAGGTTGAGGTGGGCGGGGTTAGGGCGTAGCGGGGGGTGTATATTGTAGCGTCCCGCAAGAGTTAGTGCTGCAAGGGGGTCTGGGAATTTGTTCTGTTGTGTTACGGTGTGGATGTTTTCCCGAAATGTGTTTTGTCGTTCTTGTTTGGTGTGGGTTCAAAGTGTGGCGCATATTTGTAACAGTGTTAAAGTTGTTTATACGGCCACCCTCAGTGTGACCTGTATGGCTGTTGACCAAGTATGCTTTGAATTCACTTGTGGGTGTGAAAAGCCGTACATATTATGTGACTGGGCCAGCACGCAAAGGCAGTGCCTTTATGGTTTATTGGCGCTTTGTACTTCTCCCTACGTTCGTTTACACAGCAGCGTTTTAAACATTAATGGATTTTACTTATTGAAACCGATACCGATAATTTCCGATATTAGAATTTAAAGCATTTATCGGCCGATTATATCGGCAGTCCGATATTATCGGACATCTCTAGTTGATGTGTTACATAATTCTGATGCAATGATTGGAATCAGACAGTAGTGATGATAACGTCCGCATTTTCAAATGGAGGAGAAAAAAAGTCCAACTTTCCATCTAATGAAAGTGTATGTTTTTTTGCATCGTATTTGTCTAGCATCCATACTCCTTTTTGTACACTTTGGCGGCAAACTCCGTAGTTTGCTAGCTTGTGCGTGATAGCTTTCTGAGACTCTTATTTTGTTAGCGCAGGCAGGATGAAGCAGCGCTTTTATTGTGAAGATAGCAACTGTGCGGTCGGTCTTTGGAGTTTTTGACGGAAAAAGTGTTTCTCGCCTTCCGGTTGGTCATTTTTTGTTAATAATGATCTGGCAGCAGCATGCGTCATCTCACAAGACCCACGGGTGCCGTGAATGTCAATCAAGTGACGAAAGTGATGTCATTGTGAAGATGGCTGATCGCTAATTTTTAGGTTTATTTTTTGATGCCTGGCTGGCGATCGACTGACACACTCTCCACGATCGACATAATGTGCACCCCTGCTATGCATAGTAACCATCCATCCATCCATTTACTACCGCTTATTCCCTTTTGGGGTCGCGGGGGGCGCTGGCGCCTATTCCAAAGACATGCACCTGGGGATAGGTTGATTGGCAACACTAAATGGTCCCTAGTGTGTGAATGTCTGTCTATCTGTGTTGGCCCTGCGATGAGGTGGCGGCTTGTCCAGCGTGTACCCCGCCTTCCGCCCGATTGTAGCTGCATAGTAACCATATTTGAATATTCAATTAAGTGATTCTTAAGCATGCCACCAGACCAGGGGTCAGCAACTGTTAATGTTGAAAGAGCCATATTGGACCAAAAATATAAAAACAAATCTGTCTGGAGCTGCAAAAAATTAAAAGCCATATTACATACAGATAGTGTATTATGAGATATAAATTAAATTATGAGGACTTAAAGGAAACCAAATGAGCTGAAATATAGCTACAAATGAGGCATAATGATGCAACATGGACATACAGCTAGCCTAAATAGCATGTTAGCATCGATTAGCTTGCAGTCATGCAGTGACCAAATATGTCTGATTAGCACTCCACACGAGTCAATAACATCAACAAAACTCACCTTTGTGCATTCATGCACAACGTTAAAAATTTAGTGGACAAAATGAGACAGAAAAAGAAGTGGCACAAAACACGTCTTAGGAAGTCGGAGAAAGTTATACATGTAGACAAACTATGGTGAGTTCAAGGACCGCCAAAATTAGTAGGACAAAACGGCGCTCGCCAAAAACTTGGATCAGTAAAGCATGTTTAATATAAACAGTGTGATTTATAACAATTAGGGAGGTTTGTGTCATGTTTGTCCTCCAACAGAAACTATATTAAAACTAAAAATGTGTTTTTTTCCCTTCATCTTTTTCCATTTTTCCTATAATTTTGAAAAAGCTCCAGAGAGCCACGAGGGTGGCGTTAAAGAGCCGTGGGTTGCAGACCCCTACATTAGATGGAGCCCGGGTGCCACTATTGGTATGCATACCACAGTTTGAGAATCACTGATGAGATGGCGACATGTCCAGAAAATGGATGGTTTGATTGATTGAGACTTGTATTAGTAGATTGCACAGTTCAGTACATATTCCGTACAATTGACCACTAAATGGTAACACCCCAATAGGTTTTTCAACTTGTTTAAGTCGGGGTCCACGTTAATCAATTCATGGCCTATCCTATCTTATTAAAGTTACTATGTACTACTTTGATAGTGTTGCATTTCAATGAGTGACTCACAAAGAGTTAATTAGGACTGCTGCCCATTTGCTGGCTTGCAAACAATCAATTCGACCATCAATGTACCCTGGAGTGTTACTAAATGTGGACAGCTGACAAATTAAACAAAAATCCTGAATAAAAGAGTGAGCAAATGTGATGGAATGTCCACATTATTGAAAGAGTTGGACTTTAGAATGGAAATGTCTTTGTCATAATCGTCAAAATCCCAAACAACATTGTCTTATTTTTAGCATAATCTTTGCAAAGGGACTTGAGACTACAGTAAGTTTTCCTGAATTGTAACAATAGGATGAAACTAAATTTCCCCCCTGAGCGCTTAGCCAGCTGCTGTACAGGAAACAATCAGCTCAGAGCTCATTAAAACTAAATGGAATGCTGATCGACCACCGCAAATCACCCTCTGTGACAGCTGACGTCAAGGCAGCATCACGTTGGTGTTACCGGGAAGTCAATAAAAAGGTTCCAGGTCGATGTCTCCACACAAAGCATTGAACGATTGGGACGTGCGAGAAGGAGCCAGTGGAACACTCCCTGCGGCGCTCAGGCATCAGAGCCATTATGGCCGTGTAGTTAGCTGGTTCACTTGGCACACTCTGGGGTTGTGCACTTTGGATGAAATGGACGTTATGGAGCGTCAAGAGCCTCTGCAGGAGGATCTCGGCAGGACGCTTGAGTGCGTTCCTCACCAACTCACTGAGGGAACGTGACCCTAATCGGGAAGGTCTTCCCACGACTGTAAATTCCTAAATTGTCATGACATGGCGGGTGGTGTACATTTGATACATGCACGCACAAACATGTCTTGTATTATTGTGTGCACACGAAAGCAACAGACCTGACTTTTAAAAAGCTACTCTACAACTCCTTATGCAAGGCTGAGCAAACACAAAATGTTGCCTCACAGTCTTTTTTTTTCACGCTTTTCTTCGAGCCGTCCTCAGCGAGAGGAGACGAAGGTGAAATCAGAGATGCGAAAAAAATGGTGTAAGTGTTAGGGGTGTAACGCTACACAAAATTTTTGGTTTGGTTCATTTTCGGTACAGTAAGAAAACAATAAAATATACATTTTTTTGGTTATTTATTTACCAAATTTGTAAACAATGGATTTATCCTTTTAACATTGAGAACACTATAATAATTAAACTGCCTCAAGTATAAAAAGTGCAACAAACAGTTTCAAGTCAACTCATGCTTAATTTATTACAGCATTTGGGAAGCCTGTAGTTGATTTTTATTATGTAAATCTTATATTTTTATCAACATGTGATAGCAGGGACCCTGCCATTCAAAACTAGGCTGCTACATTACTAATGATTAATGTAACTATAGCTGAAAAAATAGTACAATAGCAATAGGAGAGACTATTCATCCCTGAACACCATGGAGTTCATGTAGGCTTAATGATGCACTTATATTATTATATACACTATCAGAGACAGAAACTCTTCATTTAACATAGTACTTTATTTGCTGCAATGAGCTAATGTTATGCTAAAAGCTAATTAGCCTTCACCTCAAGCCAGGATTGCAAGTGAGCTGAGCTGCAGTTTGTTTCTAGAAGGTCAACAGGCGCATAGTGATGTTAGCAGTAGTTGACCGGGAAGTGTTTATTATCATTTGGGGAGAGTACGCAGCGTTATGCCCACCTGCTAAACACATATCTGCTCGACGCCGAAACGCTGACTACATGCGCTCTGAATACGCATTGCTGATTGGTTGTTACCGCTCTGAATACACACTGCTGATTGCCTGTTACCGCTATAGTTGTAACCAATCAGATGGTTGTGTGGGTGGGACAATGCTGGGTGCTGTGTAGGAGACAGAGGCAGAAAGCAGAGCAGCTTGTTAAGACTTTAGCTTAGGCGGCTACTTCATATGTTCGTGTGGAAACTCGTTCGGTACTCCTCCGCACCGAACCGAAACCCCCATACCTAAACGGTTCAATACAAATACACGTACCGTTACACCCCTAGTAAGTGTAGTTAGTAGTAAAATGCAGAACAGGCTGAAATAGGAAAATAAATAAATAAATGATAAATGGGTTGTACTTGTATAGCGCTTTTCTACCTTCAAGGTACTCAAAGCGCTTTGACACTACTTCCACATTCACACACACATTCACACACTGATGGAGGGAGCTGCCATGCAAGGCGCCAACCAGCACCCATCAGGAGCAAGGGTGAAGTGTCTTGCTCAGGACACAACGGACGTGACGAGGTTGGTTCTAGGTGGGATTTGAACCAGTGACCCTCGGGTTGCGCACGGCCACTCTCCCACTGCGCCACGCCGAAAAAGACATTACTAGAATGAGATTAGGACAAACATATCTAAATAGTTCATTGAAATTGATAGGGAAACATACTACAGGACTGTGTGATTCTTGCCATCAGATAGAAAGTTTAGGACATGTCTTAATACATTGTAGGAAATACAGTAGAGAAAGGGAAATACTGGAAAGTAAGATAGCGAAAGAGAATATTAGGTTAGCAGTGGAAGATATTAGGATTGAACTCGGAACACATAAGATATAAGGCAATATACGTACATTTAAAAAACACCGGGTTAAATAAAAGAATATAGAGTAGGGATCCACCTCAGTCCACACTCCATTTCAGTAGGTGGCGGTAATGCACACCAAAAAGTTGCTTGCCAACCGCCATAAAAACAAAAGAAGAAGAATAAACTAGGCTGAAATCTGAGATTCTGAACCATTTGACTCATGAGAAGCACAACCTGACAAGCGTTTACAACACAGGTGTCAAACTGGCTAGATCTGGCCAGCCGTGTCGTTTGACACAGCCTGTTAAAGTTAAAGTACCAATGATTGTCACACACACACTAAGTGTGGTGAAATTTGTCCTCTGCATTTGACCCATCCCCTTGTTCACCTGGCAAAATGTATCTGTTGTTTCAATTTTGATAGAAAAAATTATGGCATGCCATTGCACGTGTTCGACACTTAAATGCAGACCTGGGCAAATTAACTGGCATGCGGCCAGTTAAACTTTTCAATCTGGCTTGCCAGAAATTCCTAAATATGTTTTATAGATCTTTAAGACAGAAAGTGTAGCTGCCATTATGATGTGCAGTCATGTTTTCTAATGACCGTAAGTTTTGAACCATACAAACTATTTCAATGGTTGGAATCTGCGCTTTTGCATGATATACTAGTTACTATGGTAATCTGATTAGTTACTATGGTAACCTAATTAGTTACTATGGTAATCTAATTAGTTAGTAAGGTAATTAAGTCACAGCAGCTCAGACGAGGCATCAAGCAGTGTGGGTGGGAAGCGTTTCCACAGAGTGTTTCCAGAGCAGCCAGCCTGAAATGTGGGTGTCAGGGACAGACGTGGAAGGAGATTTTTACAAGAAAGTTCTAAAACTTAGTGATATATCAGATGTATCAGATTGTAGGTGGGAGGGTTTTTTTACCCTTCGCGTTCATATTTCGCTGTGATTGTTGTATTTTTGTTGCGTCTCGCTTGATTGTAAAACATGTCGATTGAGGAGGGGTGTCAGTGACGTTCATATGTTGTCAATATTCAGTGTTTTATCCTTCATAGTTAATATTGTAAATCTGGCATTCTTTACTTTAAGGTACATACTTGGTGTCTCGTTCAGTAAAAAAAAAAAAAAAATCCATTCCATTTTTTAAAGCGGTCTGTCATAACGTTTTTAGCAGTCAATCAGATATTGTGAGGTTTTGTATTAGTGTTCCTAAAAATAGATATACCGGCCCCCAGACACATTCTTTACCTAAATTTTACCCCTCCGAGTCAAAATAATTGCCTATGCCTGTTTTATTGTTATCTGATTTTGCAATAATCTTCAAAGCAAATTATTTTTGGGTCATCAAACAAACCTAAATATCTGCTGGTCACCTTGACTAAACATTTGAAAGCAAGTTATCCATCAATCTGTTGGTAAAAAAATATAATCAAAATCAGTCACCAATGCAAATTGCGTTACAAGGCTATTATTTTTATACTCATATACAGTACAGGCCAAAAGTTTGGACACACCTTCTCATTCAATGTGTTTTCTTTATTTTCATGACAATTTACATTGTAGATTGTCACTGAAGGCATCTAAACTATGAATGAACATATGTGGAGTTACGGGTATGTACATAACAAAAAAAAAAGGTGAAATAACTGAAAACGTGTTATATTCTAGTTTCTTCAAAATAGCCACCATTTGCTCTGATTACTGCTTTGCACACTCTTGGCATTCTCTCCATGGACTTCAAGCACACCTGTGAAGTGAAAACCAGTTCAGGTGACTTCAAGAGCTCATGGAGAGAATGCCAAGGGTGTGCAAAGCAGTAATCCAAGCAAAGGGTGGCTATTTTGAAGAAACTAGAAAATAAAACATGTTTCAGTTATTTCACCTTTTATTGTTAAGTACTTAACTCCAAATGTGTTCATTCATAGTTTTGATGCCTTCAGCAACAATCTACAATGTTAACAGTCATGAAAATAAAGAAAATGCATTGAATGAGAAGGTGTATCCAAATTTTTGGCCTGTACTGTATATTCATTGTTACAATCGAACCTTCAAGGGGATCCATAATTGTGATGTAGCTCCTAAATAAAAAAGAGCTTGACACCCCCGAAGTGTAGATTCATATTTGAAATTGTACAAAGCCCGTTTCCACATGAGTTGGGAAATTGTGTTTGATGTAAATATAAACAGAATACAATGATTTGCAAATCCTTTTCAAGCCATATTCAGTTGAATATGCTACAAAGATAACATATTTGATGTTCAAACTCATAAAAAAATATTTTTTTTTGCAAATAATCATTAACTTTAGAATTTTATGCCAGCAACACATGACAAATAAGTTGGGAAAGGTGGCAATAAATACTGATAAAGGTGAGGAATGCTCATCAAACACTTATTTGGAACATCCCACAGGTGTGCAGGCTAATTGGGAACAGGTGGGTGCCATGATTGGCTATAAAAGCAGCTTCCATGAAATGCTAAGTAATTCACAAACAAGGATGGGGTGAGGGTCACCACTTTGTAAACAAATTGTCAAACAGTTTTAGAACAACATTTCTCAACGAGCTATTGCAAGGAATTTAGGGATTTTACCATCTACGCCCCCTTAATATCCTCAAAGAGTTCAGAGAATCTGGAGAAATCACTGCACGTAAGCGATGATATTACAGACTTTTGATCCCTCAGGCGGTACTGCATCAAAAACTGACATCCGTGTGTAAAGGATATCACCACATGGGCTCAGGAACACTTCATAAAACCACTGTCAGTAACTACAATTGGTCGCTACATCTGTAAGTGCAAGTTAAAACTCTACTATGCAAAGCAAAACCCATTTATCAACAATATCCTGAAAAGCCGCCAGCTCGGCTGGGCCCGAGCTTCCCGAAGATGGACTGATGCAAAGTGGAAAGGTGTTCTGTGGTCTGACGAGTCCACATTTCAAGTTATATTTGGAAACAGAGGACGTGGTGTCCTCCAGAACAAACAGGAAAATAACCATTCGGATTGTTATTGGCGGAAAGTTCAGAAGCCAGCATGTGTGATGGTATGGGGGTGTATTAGTGCCCAAGGCATGGGTAACTTACACATCTGTGAAGGCACCATTAATGCTGAAAGGTCCATACAGGTTTTGGAGCAACATATGTTGTCATCCAAGCAACGTTATCATGGACGCCCCTGCTTATATCAGCAAGACAAGCGTTAAAACAGCGTGGCTTCGTCAAAAAAGAGTGCAGGTACTTTCCTGGCCCGCCTGCAGTCCAGACCTGTCTCCCATGGAAAATGTGTGGCGCATTGTGAAGCGTAAAATAGGACAGCGGAGACCCCGGACTGTTGAAGGACTGAAGCTCTACATAAAACAAGAATGGGAAAGAATTCCACTTTCAAAGCTTCAACAATTAGTTTCCTCAGTTCCCAAACATTTATTGAGTGTTGTTAAAAGAAAAGGTGATGGAACACAGTCCTTTTCCAACTACTTTGGCACACGTTGCAGCCATGAAATTCTAAGTAATTATTATTTGCAAAAAAAAAAAAGTTTACGAGTTTGAACATCAAATATGTTGTTTTTGTAGTGCATTCAATTGAATATGGTTTGAAAAGGATTTGCAAATCATTGTATTCCGTTTATATTTACATCTAACACAATTTCCCAACTCATACGGAAACGGGGTTTGTAGTTTTGGTGCCACAACTTTTTGGTAACTATTCGTAACGGTACAGGAACAAAACATTGGAGCTGGAAACATTGCAGTACATGAAACAGAAATAAGACATTCAAGATACGGCTTGAGTTCAATCGGAAAAACAGGATTCATACACAAGCACTTTTCAGGTTGTTTTTTTCCGGCACTGTTCAGATGTGGTTAATTACAAGTTTTTCTCTGAAAATACCCACCTGGGAACATTGCTACCTTCCTTTAAATTAGAGGATGGTGTATTAAAATGGTGCTATGTGTTTTCTAAATAGTCTCTCTCAAATGAACACAGTGATTAACATAAGCAATGAGATAACCATCAATGTTGGGGTCATAAGGAATCTTGCAAGCATGAGTACCAAGGTGAGCATGTTAGTAACACCCTGTAAAAAGAAGCTCACCGGGATGAGGCACGTTATGTACCGTTTCATCATATTTTCACACAATATAATGGGGACTGACCCCGGCAACTAAACACATGCTTACACAGAAAATGCATGCATTAAAATAAATATAATTGAGGGCTTCTTTCCTCTGCAGGTGTATGAAAGGTCAGAAATACTGAAGCCTTTCAAAATACTTGGCCATACAGCATAGGAGTAGGCATAAATGTGAAATAATAAACCATTTCAGCTCAAAACTGACACAAAAACGAGGGGAAATGATTTAGTTCGATACATCAAGAAGCAGGGTGTGACAGGGGGACGGAATCAATGAATACAAAGCAGGCAGATGCATCTTCTAAAAAGGGTGCGGGTGACAAAAAAATGCAAATACTGTAGCAAATGTTCAGACACTCACCACTCTTTCCGTCCTCTTCTCCCTCTCTCAGTGCAGACGTCCAGCCGAGGAGATGTTCCTCATGTCACTGCTGCCGCTATGGAGTCTGCGAGAGCACACCCCTCTGTGCCCGTTCAGCGCTCTGCCGACGCACCATTCATGCATGAATGGATGGATGGATGGATGGACACACGCACAGAGTGAGAGAAGTACAGACACCTGGTATGCCCATCATGATCCTGCATGCTAATGTAAGCATCTCGGCAGGAGGAGGTGGGCATGTGACAGACCGACAATGACGCACATAACTATTTTCCCTATTACTCTGCTGCAAATAGTCTACTTGTAGTTACAGGGTTGAATGCAATGCTTAGCAACTCAAACTCCATATGCAAAAGCCCGCTTATGATTCTGCAGTTTTTGCAACTCTCCTAATACAAAGCCAACATTTATAAAGCCCATGAAGGGATAAAGCATGCAGTACAGCAATGAGGTGACAATCACAGCTCCACTTGCCCAGCTTTCATCACTAGCAGAATACACAACAGTCACATTATATTTACAACACATGTTACGTTATATAAAGTCATGTTTCAAGATTCTACCTAATGTGCGATGTACCAAATACAACTAGAAGTCGGTAAGGATCACATTTGACAAAATGTTTAATTGTGGATTAACTATTTTGAAAATCATACCAACAACCTGAGTCTCAACAGTAGCAAATCATGTGAACTGAAATTAAGTGACAGCAAAGCAGGACTCATCCAGCATTTTTGAAAAATGCCATTACAGCAAATAAAATACACTCTGAAAGAAGAAATCAGAAATATTAGAAAACAACACATTGTGAAAACATTACTAAAAACCACCACAAAACATTCAATAAGCTCAAACTGTGCAAAATTCTTCAAAAACGGGGCAGTCCTGTGCAGATATTTGTGTGACAGTGCATAAGTAAGCATTGACAAACAAAATTTAAAACTACTAAAAGTTTGGTTAACTACAGCCTATCTTTAAGGCCAGTAAAACATTTTGACTTGACTGCTAAGATATAGGTTGTTTTTAACATTTTGGCTACATTAAAACTATTCATATTGAAAACACTCCTTATAAGTGTAGTGTTTTCAAATGTATCCTTAATGTCTTTTAATTCTTTCTTTGTGCCTGAAACTTTAGTAGCAGAGGTGTTGGCGAACTCTGCCATAGAGCTTATTTGTTAGTGACTAAAAAGTGCAGTAAAAAATATTTTATTTTCAGACAAGACTGAATGGTGGTTGGGGATGTTGTCCATGTTCTTTATCCAACACACTATCAAAGTCTTTCAGACTGATGTTTCCCTTAAGTCTTTGCGTTCTGAGTCACTTAAACTAGAACATGGCTTAATGTTCTCAGAAACCTTGGAGTGTTCAGTAGATGGTGTGTCTGTGCTGGACTCCTCTGAGTCTAGGTCCTGTCCCTGGTCTGGGGGACGCTGTAGGAACAGAGGAACCTCCAACTGTTCTCTTGTGAGAAGACCTCGCTGGTCATCGACTCTGCAGCACTGTGCCCTCGACAGCAAGTCCAGGAGCCCTGAGATGATCAGCACAACCTGGTTTTTACCCAACATTTTCTTGATTACTGGTAAACAAAGGCTGATCAAGAGGACCAATAATAATGTAATAAAACACATATGCTGTTCCTACAGTCCTAACTGTCCTACATACTGCTCCACAATCCTACCATCCATGTCGCGGTTCTTACTGGGCTTAGGTGAAGTCTTGACCTTGTTGGTCTGAGGGGACAAGAACTGTTCCTCTGGACCACCTGGTCCTGCCTGGATTCAACACAGATACATTTTTCGATGAAAGCAACTACTGGCAGATTTGAATTTCACAGCATAAATCATTTAGTATTTTTCTGTAGGGGAAGAAATCCACTTTTCAAATGATTCAAATTTCTGCTTAAATTTTCCCCGTTTTTTTAAATGCAATCTCTGTTATCACATCATTTTTTCATTGGAATAGAGTGCCCTAATAAAATAATTCCAGTGTTTGGTGATTCACTCTGCGCTTTTTTTCCCCTTCTTTTTTTCAAATAAGTACAGTTGCAAAATAACCCACCGTGGGGCCAAAGAAAGTTGTGAGTTGAAGCATACTGTTGCGACATCACGTGGTATTGGGCATAGGCAATTTAATGTAATATTTCATGTGAGCACAATTGCCAGCGCAGTCGTTAACACAACTTCAGTGCCAGCACTTTGATGAATGTGAGAAGCAATATTGAATTCAAGAAAAAACTACAAAGTGGTTCTTTATCCCCCTCCTTCCTCTCTACTCATCATCTTCATAAGCAAGCCTTCAATTAAAAAAAAAAAGGTAAAAATAATGTTAAATGTTCATTTAATTCGTTCTTTCATCATTTAGATTTGGCTCTTTATAAGTAGACATTTATGGGTGTTTTTCATTATGTTCAGGATTCAATTTAGTTTTGTTCTTTTTATGTACACATTTTTGGGTGTTTTGCATTATTTATTTTTACATTCGATTTAGTTGCGTTCTTATTATGCAGCCCTTTGAGACACTTGTGAATTAGGGCTATATAAATAAACATTGATTGATTATGTAGTCATTTTTGAAAAGTTTTGCATTATTTATCTTCACGTTCAATGTAGTTTTGTTCTTTTTCTGAAGACATTTTTGGGTGTTTTGCATTATTTACGTTTACGTATCATTTACTTTTCGGCTGACCTTTGGAAAAGATTATTAATGAAAACCTCACCTGTGTGGCTGCAGCAGTTCCACTAGCTCTGGGAATGTTGCTTTGATCTTTTCCTGCTCAAACAAAACAATTAAGTCACTTCCTGCTGTGTTAACACACAATATTAGACTCCAGCATGTATCTGTGAAAGGGGTGTGCCAGGACCGGCCTCGAAGACAGCGACAGGTGAGTAGATGGCCCAAGTGGGCCTTGTTATCTAATCACCTGTCGCCTTTATTAGCAGCAGCTGGAATGAGACACGGTTGGAGTTGGAGTGGGAGCCAGAGAGACACGAACAAAGAGAAAGACATTTGCTGTAAAGCAAAAACCTCTCCACATTTATGAAAATAAAACTGTTGTACCCTGAAATCTGGGCTCTCGTGGCAGTGTGTGTTGGTCCGAGGAACCCACTTGAGGGCAATCTCTAGAGCATCATACATTCAAAAGCTAAAATAAATATATGAATATGCAGCATGTGCTTGAGGCACAGCACTCTGGGTAAAAAACATTTTTTTCTATGTGAACAATACTAAATTTTGTAGTATAGCAGTTATTAATTCATTTACAAAGCACATTTGGGGAACTAAATTGCAGTCTTTCTTCGACTGAATGAAGCTGAATGAAACAAAAGAGGCACTTTCTATTACAGTATACACAAATATTGAGTCTGCTGCTTATTTTCAAAAACCCTTTTCGATAGGTTGATTGGCAACACTAAATTGGTCCTAAAGTGTGAATGTGAGTGTTGTCACCCTCGGTTCGCGGCAGGCCTGCAGGCCACGCCCCCCTCCACACCTTGACAGCGAAAAGGTGGCCACTTGTTTAGAGTGTACTCTGCCTTGGATAGATATTCTCAGCTTTTTCAAATTACTTCTTTTGGGTTACAGCAACGCTATATCTAGATAAGAGTGTCTTCCTATAGCCAGTGTGTGAAACTGAGGGGGGGATCACTGATTTGAAGTGAAGTTTGTTCTGGTGTCTCAGCAGTAGGCAAATGAGGTGTGTGATCTTGACGTGACATTCCATTCAACAAACCAAATGCAAGCAGACACTTCCGTATCACAGAGAAGAAACACAAGAGTACGAGAAAGATAAATGCACAGACAGTAATGTGAGAAAAACTAGGACAGTGAAAAGACTTTCTTGCCCCCCAGCCAAGAAATGCTGTTATAGTTTTTAAGATCCAATTTACAAACAATGCAGACAAAGCCATTGCCACAATACTAGTTGCATTAAACAGAAGAAAAACAACATACAATACACATTATGGATACGGTACGTTGTTTTATCAGCCATATATTGCCTTCTTTTTACCATATTGTTGTGTTTGCACAAATTAGCAACAGTCAAACTCCTCCTGCTAACAAAAGTCAAAGAAACTTAAAAACATTTATAGAATTGTCCAATATACCTTTGACTTTTTCAAGCCGTAGCATCTTATTGGCCAGTCTGAACACAGTAGTGTTCATGTTCACAACCTCATCACTTCCTACCTACAACAACAAAATGACAAAGCAGTTTCAGTGTTCGCAGCGGAATTACATCTTTATGATGATCATTAAAAGGGCTGCGAATCTTTGGGTGTCCCACGATTCGATTCAATATCGATTCTTGGGGTCACGATTCGATGATATATCGATTTTTTTTCGATTCGATTCTCGATTCAAAAACAGAGCAGTAGATTTTTGTAAAAAGCTTTTATAATTGTAAAGGACAATGTTTTATCAACTGATTGCAATAATGTAAATTTGTTTTAACTATTAAACAAACCAAAAATATGACTTATTTTATCTTTGTGAAAACATTGGACACAGTGTGTTGTCCAGCTTATGAGATGCCATGCAAGTGTAAGCCACTGTGACACTATTGTTCTTTTTTATTATTTTTATAAATGTCTAATGATAATGTCAATGAGGGATTTTTAATCACTGCTATGCTGAAATGATAACTAATATTGATACTGTTGTTGATAATATTCATTTTTGTTTCACTACTTTTGGTTTGTTCTGTGTGGTGTTTGTGTCTCCTCTCAATTGCTCGGTTTATTGCAGTTCTGAGTGTTGCTGGCTCAGCTTTGCTTTTGGAATTGGATTGCATTGTTATGGTATTGTTGTGTAGTGCTTTGTTGGATTGATAAAAATAAAAAATAAATAGATTTTTTAAACATGAGAATCGATTCTGAATCGCGATTCAATTTCGAATCGATTTTTTCCCACACCTCTTATATATATATATATATATATATATATATATATATATATATGTATATATATATATATATATATATATATACATACATATACACACACATATACACATATATATATATATACATATACACACATATACACATATATATATACATATATATACATATATATATATATATATATATATATATATATATATATATATATATATATATATATATATATATACACATATACATATATACATATATACATACATATACATATATACATACATACACACACACACCAGAGCTGGACGCTTATAGAAAAAAATCTAAATCATGGTTAAGTGAAGCTTCGACCTCTTTTTCAGTTTATGCACCATAATCCCACTCTCAATTACTCTACTTTTAAGTCGACGTAAAAAACAACAATGTGTTTAAACAACTGGGACATAATTCCCTTATGGTACAAGCTGCTAAGGCTGGGCAATATGGTCTTTTATTAATATCTCGATATTTTTAGGCCATGTCACGATACACCATATATATCTCCATATTTTTCCTTAGCCTTGAATGAACACTTGATGCATATAATGACAGCAGTATGATGACTCTATGTGTCTACATTAAAACATTCTTATGCATACTGCATAATATCTGCTCATTTCAAACTTTCATGCAGAGAGGGAAATTATAACTAAGTCAATTTACCAAAAGTGTATTTATTAAACAGTTATTAAGCAGTGGCACAAACATTCATGTCATTTCCAAAACAGAAAGTGCAAGATTGTTAGAAACATTTTTAAAACAAGCTGTAAGTGCACATTTGTGCATGATGTCACTAAGATGACATATCAAAACAACACTAAATTAAAATGCACTTTTTGTAAAGAACACCACTACAATAGTTTAAAACAAATAAAGTGCACTTTTGTGCATGATGTCACACAAGATATTTCAATAACTGGCGTATGTGCTTCGCTACGTGGTAGGTTCCTGCGGACGTTATCTCCTTCTGTTGATTATTTTTTTCATACGGTGTTGATCAGGAAATAGTTGCAACGGCATTTTGTTGGTGTGGCACCGGCCAGAGATGTTGACATGCAGAGTTTCAAGCGCTACTTATTCTCTAGCAGAGACCTGGGCAAATTAAGGCCTGGGGGCCACATGCGGCCCGTTAAGCTTTACAATCTGGCCCGCCCGACATTCCCAAATGTTTTTTTTTTTTAGATCTTTAAGATGGAAAGTGTAGCTGCCATTAGTAGTGATGTTTTCAAATGACCATAAGTCTTGAACTATACAACATATTTCAATGGTTGGAATCTGTGCTTTTGCATGATATTTTAGTGACTAGTGTTTGTCCTGATACCAATATTATTTTGATACTTTTCGCTACTTTTTGATACGTTTGTAAATAAAGTGGAACAGTAAAAATTGCATAATTGGCTTTATTTTAACAACAAATCTTAGGGTGTGGCGGATAAGTACTTTTCAGAGGCGGTATGGTACCGAATATGATTCATTACTATCGCGGTACTATACTAATAGACGTATACCGTACAACCCTACTAGTTACTATGGTAATCTAAGTCACAGCAGGTCAGATGAGGCACCAAGCAGTTTGGGTGGGGAGTGTTTCCACAGAGTGTTTCCATAGCGTCCAGCCTGAAATGTGGCTGTCAGGGACAGACTTGGAAGGAGATTTTTACAAGAAAGTTCTAAGGCTTAGTGATATATCACATATATCAGATTATAGATGTTTTTTGTGTTTTTACCCTTCACATTCATATTTCACTGTTTGTTGCATTTGGCAATAAAATCTGTTAGATATAGTCCTTTTATATATCGCACAGAGACAAAACGGTATATCGATATATCGCCCAGCCCTACAAGCTACTGTGGCATTATATTTATTGTCAGCTCAGCATTTGAGTAGTGGACACTGGATGGGCTCGTGCAGGGGGTCGGCAACCTTTTGGATCAAAGAGCCATTTGGGCCCGTTTCCACAAAATCAAAACCCACTTGGAGCCACAAAACGTATTGTATCGTTGTATTGAAGTTAATACTACACTGTAAAAAAAAAAATCCTATCTTTATGGTTAATTTACTCTAAATTTCTATTGTCATTTTTCTATTTTTTTTAAATAGGTTATAAAACTATATAATTGAAGACATTATCTGTAAATAAACAAACCACCTGTTATTTTAAGTAATATGCCGGTAATGACAAACTACGTATATTTCTATTTTTTTGACAGAAAAATACCATATTAATAATACATATTATTTCTGTTTTCTCAAATTACTTTCAAATTCATGTAAAATTACAGTAATTAACTTTCACTTAATATGTAGCTTGTTATATAAAAGTCTATGTCCATACTAACAATCTAACAGTTTTATATGTAATTTTAAGGAAAATCTTATTTTTTTAATATTTATGTGTATTTTTATATTCAAGTTGAAAAATATTTGTAGCCTGTTACATAAAGGTTGGCGCTCATACTAACAATTTGACATTTTTCTCTGTAATATGACACACTTTGGTGAGTGCAAGACATACTTGATCA
This sequence comes from Nerophis ophidion, assembly GCF_033978795.1. Classification (NCBI taxonomy): domain Eukaryota; kingdom Metazoa; phylum Chordata; class Actinopteri; order Syngnathiformes; family Syngnathidae; genus Nerophis; species Nerophis ophidion. The sequence continues at coordinate 79,788,316 of NC_084615.1, forward strand.
CAGCCAACATCCACTCAGATCACACTGACGGTGGCAGTACAAACAACTTTAACACTGTTACAAATATGCTCCACATTGTGAACCCACATCAAAAAAGAATGACAAACACATTTCGGGAGAATATCTTCACCCTAACACAAAATAAACACAAAAGAAGAACTACCCAGAATGCCAGTGTACAAACAACCTGCTCAGTGGCCTTGTGGTTAGAGTGTCCGCCCTGAGATTGGTAGGTCGTGAGTTCAAACAACCCAGTCTTTCAAAGTTCCGTTAAATACTAGAGGCAGTGTTTCTCGGTGAGAAACCATGAGCCTTAACTTGTCACTATTTAGCTTGTTAGCTTTGTTGCTAATAAACAATGGTAACTAGAGAGGAATTACGTGGTATTGCAACTGGTGCTGTGCTACAATACTCTATTTGCAAACAAAGAAGGCATTTATGCAAAAAGTAGGCAGCCATACTTGCCAACCTTGAGACCTCCGAATTCAGGGGGTGTTGGCGGGGGTGTACATTGTAGCATCCCAGAAGAGTTAGTGCTGCAAGGGGGTCTGGGTGTTTGTTCTGATGTGTTTGCGTTGTGTTTCAATGCAGATGCTCTCCTGAAATGTGTTTTTCATTCTTGTTTGGTGTGGGTTCACAGTGTGGCGCATATTTGTAACAGCGTTGAAGTTGTTCATACGGCCATCCTCAGTGTGACCTGTATGGCTGTTGACCAAATATGCCTTGCATTCACTAATGTGTGTGTAAAAGCAGCATATATTGTGTGACTTGGCCGGCTCGCTGTTAGTATGGAGGAAAAGTGGACGTGGCGACAGGTTGTAGAGGACGCTTAAGGTAGTGCCTTTAAGGCACGCCCCCAATATTGTTGTCCGGGTGAAAATTGGGAGAATGGTTGCTCCGAGAGATTTTCGGAAGGGGCACTGAAATTCGGGGGTCTGCCGGGAAAAGCTGGAGGGTTGGCAAGTATGAGTATGCCTCATGACTGAATAGCATCAATGCAGGACAAATACTAAAAACCAACCAATCGCAGCCTTTGTCGCGTCACTGTTACACATACTTCACGCTACACAGGAGGATCAAAAAAGCGGTTATTCATCCTCTCCTTAAAAGACCTAACCTCGATCCAGACCTCATGGTAAACTACCGACCGGTGTCTCACCTTCCCTTTATTTCGAAAATCCTCGAAAAAATTGTTGCAGAGCAGCTAAATGACCACTTAGCGTTTAACAATCTATGTGAAACCTTTCAATCCGGTTTCAGGGCAAATCACTCGACTGAGACAGCCCTCGCAAAACTGACTAATGATCTATTGCTAACGATGGACTCTGATGCGTCATCTATGTTGCTGCTCCTCGATCTTAGCGCTGCTTTCGATACCGTCGATCATAATATTTTATTAGAGCGTATCAAAATACGAATTGGTATTTCAGACTCAGCCCTGTCATGGTTTAACTCTTATCTTACTGATAGGATGCAGTGCGTCTCCTATAACAGTGTGACCTCGGACTATGTTAAGGTAACGTGTGGAGTTCCCCAGGGTTCGGTCCTTGGCCCTGTACTCTTCAGCATCTACATGCTGCCGCTAGGTGACGTCATACGCAAATACGGTATTAGCTTTCACTGTTATGCTGATGACACCCAACTTTACATGCCCCTAAAGCTGACCAACACGCCGGACTGTAGTCAGTTGGAAGCGTGTCTTAATGAAATTAAACAATGGATGTCCGCTAACTTTTTGCAACTTAATGCCAAAAAAAACGGAAATGCTGATTATCGGTCCTGCTAGACACCGACCTCTATTTAATAATACAACTTTAACATTTGACAACCAAATAATAAAACAAGGTGACTCTGTAAAAAATCTGGGTATTATCTTCCACCCAACTCTCTCCTTTGAGTCACACATTAAAAGCGTTACTAAAACGGCCTTCTTTCATCTCCGTAATATCGCTAAAATTCGCTCCATTTTGTCCACTAAAGACGCCGAGATCATTATCCATGCGTTTGTTACGTCTCGTCTCGATTACTGTAACGTATTATTTTCGGGTCTCCCAATGTCTAGCATTAAAAGATTACAGTTGGTACAAAATGCGGCTGCTAGACTTTTGACAAGAACAAGAAAGTTTGATCATATTACGCCTGTACTGGCTCACCTGCACTGGCTTCCTGTGCACTTAAGATGTGACTTTAAGGTTTTACTACTTACGTATAAAATACTACACGGTCTAGCTCCAGCCTATCTTGCCGATTGTATTGTACAGTATGTCCCGGCAAGAAATCTGCGTTCAAAAGACTCCGGCTTATTAGTGATTCCTAGAGCTCAAAAAAAGTCTGCGGGCTATAGAGCGTTTTCCGTTCGGGCTCCAGTACTCTGGAATGCCCTCCCGGTAACAGTTCGAGATGCTACCTCAGTAGAAGCATTTAAGTCTCATCTTAAAACTCATCTGTATACTCTAGCCTTTAAATAGACCTTTTTAGACCAGTTGATCTGCCGCTTCTTTTCTTTCTCCTATGTCCCCCCCTCCCTTGTGGAGGGGGTCCGGTCCGATGACCATGGATGAAGTACTGACTGTCCAGAGTCGAGACCCAGGATGGACCGCTCGTCGGGACCCAGGATGGACCGCTCGCCTGTATCGGTTGGGGACATCTCTACGCTGCTGATCCGCTTGAGATGGTTTCCTGTGGACGGGACTCTCACTGCTGTCTTGGAGCCACTATGGATTGAACTTTCACAGTATCATGTTAGACCCGCTCGACATCCATTGCTTTCGGTCCCCTAGAGGGGGGGGGTTGCCCACATCTGAGGTCCTCTCCAAGGTTTCTCATAGTCAGCATTGTCACTGGCGTCCCACTGAATGTGAATTCTCCCTGCCCACTGGGTGTGAGTTTTCCTTGCCCTTTTGTGGGTTCTTCCGAGGATGTTGTAGTCGTAATGATTTGTGCAGTCCTTTGAGACATTTGTGATTTGGGGCTATATAAATAAACATTGATTGATTGATTGATTGATTTGGAGGAAGGCAACAGAGCTCGCCTTAACGCCAGGCCTCATTTCCCACAATGAAACACTGACTAAAGTTAGCGTTTGTCTACAACCTGCAGTCTGAGCGCAATGATCCGGCAACATGGCCGCCAAGCACAACATAGTGACGGTGATCTAGATCACCCCAAAAATCGAATCACTTGTTCCTTATCGCATTTTGACATTCCCTGAATGTTACATCAAAATCAGCCCATGCCTTTGTGAGCTATGAGACTAAACAATTGACAGAAACCCCAGCAAATACATAACATCAAGGATGAGGTAAAACTGCAAGAACGAACACACAAACAGCCTGCTGAGAAAGTTATAATTAGTAATGTTACCATTTGCCACCAAGACTAAGAAGATCTCAAACTAGGGCTGGGCGATATATTGATATACTCGATAAATCGCGGGTTTGTCTCTGCGATATAGAAAATGACTACATTGTGATATTCGAGTATACGCTGCGGGCATTACACTACAGGATCTTTTCGCTCTTTCCTGTCTTTCCTTCTCACAGATAACAAGCGCACCTTCTTACATACGTCACGTCATACGTCACATTCATATACGCCCTCGCGGAGCAGAGGTAGCAGCATGGGTAACGTTAGCTGTGATGCTAGCAGAGCCGTGCGAGTGGTAATACGAGAGAAAGAAGGTGTGAATAAAGGAATAATTAATTCCCAAGGAAAACAGCAGGGGGTCCATCGTCTGGCGGTGGTTTGGCTTCAAGTGGGAATATGTTGAACAGACAACCGTAATTTGTCAAGTGTGGGGCAAAAGCGTTGCTACCAAAAGTAGCATTACTGCTAATATTTAGCATCATTTGAAAAGTCACCTATTAAAGAATGAAGAGTAATAACTCGGCATGTCAACAACACCATTCGGTGCCACACCAACAATATGCTGAGGAAACCATTTCCACATCAACACCGTATGAAAAAAATAGTCAACAACAGAATTTAATAACGTCCATAGTAACCCACCAGATAGCGAAGGACGAACACTCTTCTATTTCCTATTATGCAGCTAATTTTTATTTGACACTTAAAATGTCTCTGACAAATCTTGCATTTTATGTTTTGAAATTGCATGAATGTTTGTGCCACTGCTTAATAAATACAGTTTTGGTCAATTGACTTAGTTGTGATTTCCCTCTCTGCATGAAAGTTTAAAAGTAGCATATATGAATACAGTATGAAGAAGGTTTTAATGTAGACACATAGAATCATCATAGTGCTGTGATTATATGCATCAAGTGTTCATTCAAGGCCAAGGCAAAATATCGAGATACATATTGTGTATTGCGATTTGGCCTGAAAATATTGAGATATTAAAAAAAGGCCCTATCTCAAACAATAACATGCTATCCAAGAATGTACAACACTTCTTCTCAACAAAAGAGCCGAAATATAACCTGAGAGGAAAATCTAATTTAAAAAATGTGTATGCACGTACAGCCCTTAAAACCATTAGCATATCTGTATGTGGACATAAATTATGGAATGGATTAACCAAAGAAATCAAATAAAGCACCAATATGATTCAGTTTAAGAGACTGTTCAAACTACAAGTGTTCACAAAGTACACAGAAGAACAATTATGATGAACATCTTGAACACTTTTTTTTTTTTAGATAAATTATCTATGTATTTAATATTTGTTAACTATGTTATATTATTTATCAATTATATATGTATTCACTGTTCTGTTACAGAAAGGAGTAGGATTAAATAAGCTCAGCTTCTTCCTACTCTTCGGACATGCTGTCATAAAACAAATTAAATATGTGATGCATTACATTGTATTGTATGCATGTTCCAAATAAACTGAAAGTAAACTGAACATCAGTTTATCATGGATGCATAGATATAGAAATACTTACAATAGTGATGTGGGCCTCGTGAGGCTTTAGACTATGTTTCTGTAAGACAGTTGACAGGGCATCTTGCAGTGTCTTGCTGGACTTCGCCATTATACCCCCAGTCTTACCCGTAAAGGCATTTTCCAGCCTGAAACACACAAGCAAAGGCTAAAAATACTGAAACATGTGTGACAGTACCATAATATTCAAATCAGTCACAGAATAACCAAAATAATTCACATTTACTACATTGCAAATTACGGAAATCCTTACTGAATCAATGTTAGGTGGAAAAACATGGACATCATCCCAAGTGCAGGACTAATAAACTAAAAAACTCCTTTGTCCCACACGCCATTAGACTGTACAAGTCTTCTCTGGGGGGCAGGGGGGGTACTAGGATGACAGGGGAGGCAAAACAATAACAGTGCAATAATTTTTAATAACATGGTCATTACTGACTAGTTTCTCTTGTTATATTTTTATTTTACTGTTATATTTTAATTCTCATTGTTGCTTTTTATCTTTCTTAGTGTAATATTTTACCATTTTGTTTCCATTTATACCCCCATTGTTTACTTTTTAAATTCAATCTCAATTCTGTACACTGATGCTGGAATTTAAATGATCCTGAGGGAACTCTCTTGAAGGAATCAAAGTACTATCTATCTATCTTCCCCCCAAAAGAAAGGGGTGCCATGTTAAAGTGTCTGCACAAACCTTCTCAGGTGAGCAAGAATTGATGAAAAAATATATGTGTGAATGTGATTATTGTCTCTGTGTTTGCCCTGCGATGAGCTGGCAACTTGTCCAGGGTGTACGCTGCCTTCTGCCCAAGTACAGCTGCGATAGGCTCTGGCACCCCCACATGACCCTGAGCGATATATCGATATACTCGATATATCGCGGGTTTGACTCTGTGCGATATAGAAAATGACTACCGTATTTTTCGGACTGTAAGTCGCATTTTTTTTCATAGTTTGGTGCGACTTATAATCAGGAGCGACTTATGTATGAAATTATTAACACATTACCATAAAATATCAAATAATATTATTTAGCTCATTCACATAAGAGACTGGACGTATAAGATTTCGTGGGATTTATGGATTAGGAGTGAGAGATAGTTTGGTAAAGGTATAGCATGTTCTATATGTTATAGTTATTAGAATGACTCTTACCATAATATGTTAGGTTAACATAGCAGTTGCTTATTTATGCCTCATATAACCTACACTTATTCAGCCTGTTGTTCACTATTCTTTATTTATTTTAAATTGCCTTTCAAATGTCTATTCTTGGTGTTGGGTTTTATCAAATAAATTTCCCCTGAAAATGCAACTTATACTCCAGTGTGACTTATATATGTTTTTTTTTCCTTCTTTATTTTGCATTTTCTGCAGGTGCGACTTATACTCCGAAAAATACGGTATATCGTGATATTCGAGGATATGTTCTCACGCAGTTGCTTTTGGCTGCGGGCATTACACTGCATGCGTCTCTCCCTCTTTCTTGTCTCTCCTTCTCACAGAGACATAAAACAAGCGCACCTTCTTACATACGTCACGCGTGCAACGTCACACGTCCTCCCCGAGCAGAGAGGTAGCGACATGGGTAACATGAGCTGTGATGCTAACGGTGTGTTGCGAGTGGTAATACGAGAGAAAGAAGGTGCGAATCTGGGAACAAATGGAGGAATAATTAATCCCCAAGAAAAACAGCATTGGGTGCATCATCTGGCGGTGGTGTGGCTTCGAGCAGGAACATGTTGAACATTTTTACGGCAGAAGCATCACATCACTACCACGGCACGGTGTAGTGGGAGAGTGGCGTGCGCAACCCAAGACACTTCACCCTTGCTCCTGATGGGTGCTGGTTAGCGCCTTGCATGGCAGCTCCCTCCATCAGTGTGTGAATGTGTGTGTGAATGTGGAAGTAGTGTCAAAGCGTTTTGAGTTCCTTCAAGGTAGAAAAGCGCTATACAAGTACAACCCATTTATTTATCATTTACCAAAAGTAGCAGCACAGCTAATTTGTAGCATCATTTGAAAAGTCACCCCGCTAGAGAATGAAGAGTGCTTGAAACTCCACCTGTCAACATCTCCGTTCGGTGCCACACCCAAAAAATGCCGAAGCAACTATTTCCACATCAACAACGTAGGACATATACTATTTGATATAGAGTTCATTTTTATGCGACACTTATTGAAATATCTTGTGTGACATCATGCACAAAAGTGCCCTTTTTTTGTTTTTAACTATTGTAGTGGTGTTCTGTACAAAACGTGCACTTTAATTTAGTATTGTTTTGATACGTCATCTTAGTGACATCGTGCACAAAAGTGCACTTATAGTAGGGGTGTAACGTTACACAAAATTTCGGTTCGGTACGTACCTCAGTTCAAAGGTCACAGTTTGGTTCATTTTCGGTACAGTAAGAAAACAAAATATAAATGTTTTGATTATTTATTTGACACATTTGCTAAATATTCCACCAAAAATATTTTCTTAGTGGAATATTTGACGTGAAGTAATCGGAAACTTGGATAGGTCAATAATTCATAATAACATTGATTTTGACTCAATATTATGTTTTGAGCAATGACAGTTTGAAAGAAAAAAAAAACTGTTTTGTTTTATTAGTCAACGTTGCATTTTTTTCTAAATTACATTTAGCCTTTAAGCTTTTTTATTTCACTTTTGTGTATGTTTTTGTTTATTTAATACTATTTTTAGAATGTGCCGCGGGCCTTTAAAACATTAGCTGTGGGCCGCAAATGGCCTCCGGGGCACACTTTTGACACCCCTGCTATAGATGATAAAAAATAAAATCTGATAAATCTATGGGTAAAAAGCAGAGCCTGGCAACGCATGCGCGTTTATCATAACTCTCTCGTCTCAATGTTGCTGCGTGCACAATTTGTTTCGTTTTTAACCCTGAACGTACATTGAAAATACACGCAACCCTAACTTAAAATGCCGGACATTTGAGGCATTTAAGAAACTCCACCTGGACAGCTCCGCAAAGAAGACATGTCCTGTGAAAAGAGGAGGTATGGTCAGTCTATCTACCAGTCGTTGCTAGCATGCCGTGTTTTTTTTTTTTTGATAAATTGAAACTTGTATTAGTAGATTGCACAGTACAGTACATATTCCGTACAATTGACCACTAAATGGTAACACCCAAATAAGTTTTTCAACTTGTTTAAGTCGGGGTCCACGTAAATCAATTCACGGTGTCTCGGTGTGCATTGTTTACACAACGTGAGTCGCGCTACTTAATATGTGCGTGTCGTTCGGTACACCTCCGAACCGAAACCCCCGTAGTGAAACGGTTCAATACAAACACACATACCGTTATACCCCTAACTAATAGCTTGTTTTAAAATGTCTCTGACGATCTTGCACTTTCTGTTTGGAAATGACATGAATGTTTGATCCACTGCTTAATAACTGTTTGATAAAATACCGTTTTGGTCAATTGACTTAGTTGTGATTTCCCTCTCTGCATGAATGTCTAAAATGAGCATATATGAATGCAGTATGAAGAAGAATGTTTTAATGTAGACACATAGAATCATTATAGTGTTGTGATTATATGCATCAAGTGTTTATTTTAAGGCTAAGGCAAAATATCGAGATATATATATTGTGTATCGTGATATGGCCTAAAAATATCGATATATTAAAAAAAGGCCATATCGCCCAGCCCTAGATGGAAGGATATTAAAAAAATTAAAAAGTGCCAAGGAAGTTGACTCACACAAACGTCACCCGAAGCTCAAGCAAGACCTGCTGATCTCTCAGCACAGAGCAGTCCTGATCCAATAATAATGGTTGCTGTGGCACAGACAGAATTTGACTTTGAGATGTCATCATTCACAAAGGTTTCATTTCAAGTTAGTGACGCATGGAGAAGGAAGTCATCGCCTAATAACTGTTGCTTAGCAAATTTGGGGAAAAAAATCCAAGGACACCCATCACCCTGAATGACGTGTATAAGGCAGCGTGGCCAAGCACTCACTTTGTCCTTGCCATGCAGGTAAATGATGACATCTTTCAAGGAGAAGCCTCTCTTCTCACAAAGGCCAGACAGCATGTCTCTGATGGGCACGCCATTACGCGTTGGCACCAGCGAGGCACTAGCATCAGGCAGGTAGACGCAGCAGTAGCCACCTTCCATCCCACAGCGTCCTCCAAGGACACCAGCCTGCTCTGGGGAGCGAGGACTTGCATGGCCATTCTTAAATGCACACACAAAATAGCTTTAAACATTTAGACCTAATTCTCAAAATGCCTTTATGGTTAAACATCTTAAGATGCACTGACCTCTATCGTCCTGTAGAGGGAGTCAAGCTCCACATTACTGCTCGACTTCATAGCCTTTCTGACAGAAGGGGAAACATTGCTTTGGGACATATCTGTGGAGATGAGGCAAAGAAAAAAAACAAAGAATCATTTCCAAAAGGTCTGACTTGGATGCACAAGCTTTACAAAAAGCAGGCCCCACCTCCCCAGGATCCTCTTTTCTGTTGCTGTTTATCCAAGGAGAGCTTGCCACCTGGAAAACTGCTGCAGTGTGACTTGACCTGTTTGAGAATTGAATATTATTCACGACTATTAAATTTCACATCTAAAATCAGTTATGTAAATTAAACCACTAACATTCTTTAATCAATTTTCCTTTCCTGCCTGATGCTACCTTTTTATCACTTAAATTTGGGCTTCTGGAGGCCACATCTTCCCAGGATATGGTGCGGAAAGGTTGTGCGGAGTGCTGAGGTAAACGTTTGCCTTCGACACTTGCCAAGGTGCAGCTCTGGTAGAGGGACGAGCGCACAAAGCGTCTGTAGCTGTCCATCTTCATCAACTTAAAGATCTGGAAAACACAAGGGGGAAATAAAAAAATTGAAAAAAAAACACTGGACAATTCTGAGTCCTTGTTGGCTTTTGGGAGTGTGTCCAAACAGACCTGTGCTTGAGCCTTGTTAAACATCTCAGGCGTGGGTTCTTCCAAGTCTTTTTTGTCTGTCTTGGCCGTGTCATCAATGTTGACCGAGTAGGGAGCCTTCTCAGACAAGTACGTTTCATAGATGGAGCGAGCTTCTGCCTTTAGCTGGAAATACCACCCTTTCATCAGGAATACTCTCCTTAAAGTGTGAATCTAACTTGAATCTAGAGCTGGGCGAAATGGCCTTTTATTAATATTTCAATTTTTTTAAAGCCATGTCATGATATACGATACAATATCTCAATATTTTCCTTAGCCTTGAATAAACACTTGATACATATAATCACAGCAGTATGATTCTTTGTGTCTAAATTAAAACAATCTTATGCATACTGCATAATATCTGCTCATTTCAAACTTTCATGCAGAGAGGGAAATCATAACTAAGTCAATTTACCAAAACTGTATTTATTAAACAGTTATTAAGCAGTGGCACAAACATTCATGTTACTTCTAAAACAGAAAGTGCAAGATTGACATTTTAAAACAAGCTATTAGTGCACATTTGTGCATGATGTCACTAAGATGACATTTCAAAACAACACTAAATTAAAGTGCACTTTTTGTACAGAACGCCACTACAATAGTTTAAAACAAATAAAGTGCACTTTTGTGCATGATGTCATGTCCTTCGCTATGTGGTAGGTTCCTGCAGGCATTATCTCCTTCAGTTGTTAACTATTTTTTTCATATGGTGTTGATCTGGAAATGGTTGCTTTGGCATTTTGTGGGTATGGCACCGAACAGAGATGTTGACATGCGGAGTTTCAAGCACTCTTCATTCTCTAGCGCAGGCGTGTCAAACTCAAATACAGAGTGGGCCGAAATTTAAAACTGAACAAAGCCGCAGGCCGAGGTTGAACAAATTAACCTTTTAATAGGGACCCAAACAAGTTTTGCAAATGAATATTGAACAAGCAAGGCTTAAATAGGGGAGCACGGTGGAACAGGGGGTAGTGCATCTGCCTCACAATACGAAGGTCTTGAGTAATCCTGGCTCAATCCCGGGCTCGGGATCTTTGTGTGGAGTTTGCATGTTCTCCCCGTGACTACTTGGGTTCCCTCCGGGTACCCGGGCTTCCTCCCAATGAAGAGGCAGAGCTTATATAACGTAATAGTGCAAAATCAACTTTCAAAAAACAAATGAAAAAACAACAGTGGTATATTAAATAAAATTTTATTTAAAAAATTAATGCCTCTTTTCTATTTGCAGCCTTCTGAGGTAAACTTCAACATTAACTTTTTCCACAGGCTAATAAATTCGAAAATAAAATAAAAATGAGGTAGGCGGGGTTTGGTGGTAGCGGGGGGTATATTGTAGCTTTCCGGAAGAGTTAGTGCTGCAAGGGATTCTGGGTATTTGTTCTGTTGTGTTTATGTTGTGTTACAGTGCGGGTGTTCTCCCAAAATGTGTTTTGTCATTCTAGTGATTTAGGACTATATAAATAAACATTGATTGATTGATTGATTGTTTGGTGTGGGTTCACAGTTTGGCGCATATTTGTAACAAGGTTAAAGTTGTTTATACGGCCACCCTCAGTGTGACCTGTATGGCTGTTGACCAAGTATGTGTGTGTGAAAGCCGCATATATGTGACTTGGCCAGCATGCTGTTTATATGGAGGAAAAGAGGACTTGACGACATGTTGTAGAGGAAGCTAAAGGCAGTGCCTTTAAGTCACGCTCCCAATATTGTTGTCCGGGTGGAAACCGGGAGAATGGTTGCCCAGGGAGATTTTTGGGAAGGGCACTAAACTTCAGGAGTCTCCCCAAGAAAATCGGGAGGGTTGGCAAGTGCGAGTATTAGCGGTGAATGTGGTGTTACCGGCGGGCCAGCTCTAATGTTAATTTGATATTGCCTCAAGGGCCAGAGTTTGACACCCATGCTCTAGCGGGTGACTTTTGAAATGATGCTACAAATTAGCAGTAGGTGCTACTCTTTGTTGCAACGCTTTTCCTGCATACTTGTATGACATATTCCCTCTTGAAGCCAAACCACCGCCAGACGATGGACCCGTGCTGTTTTTCTTAGAAATGAATTCTTCCTCCATTTGTTACCAGATTCGCACCTTCTTTCTCTCGTATTACCACTCGCACGGCTCCGCTAGCATCACAGCTAATGTTACCCATGCTGCTACCTGTCTGCCCAGCGAGGGGGTATGACGCGACAGTAAGTGACGTATGTAAGAAGGTGCACTTGTTTTAAGTCTCTGTGAGGAGAGACAAGAAAGAGTGAAAAAAAGCCTGCGTGAGAACGTAAACTCGAATATCACCATAGTCATTTTCTATATCGCACAGAGACAAACCCGCGATATATCGAGTATATCGATATATATCGCCCAGCCATACTTGAAACACGTTTAATCTGATGACATTTTCTTGACTATAATTGGGGTTATCCAATTTGCTTACTGCAACTACATCATCACACCCGAGGTAAATATCAAAAAGGGAGGGAAATCAGTCATACCTCCTCCAGTGACGTGGTTGAGATCTTCCTGAACTTTTCACATGACTGCCAGAATAAAATGTTCTCCACACTCACCTCAGATCTCAGAAAGGCCTGCAGAGAAATACATTATAAGCAAACCTATTAAGTGAGAGTTAAAACAAATACGTATACTGTATATATATATGCATTTTATCTTACAGTAAAATAGCTGACGCCACAGGGGTCTTCCAGGAGATTTTCAAAGGAGACAGCCCAGCTTAACACACTGTTAGCTGGGCTGGCCTCTCCGTCTGGGGTCGCAGGGAGGCTGGAGCTGCTGCCTGCACTGCTCCGTGCAGACATATTCAACTCTGCACATAGCCAGAAAACATACACCTATTTACCCGCACAGCGGAGCCTGACCAAGAATGAGACTGCGATATGATTTTGTTGCATGCATGGGCTTGTTCCACTCCAAGGTTGGTAGACATGTTGACATTTCATGCTCACCTCCATCTGACATGGCGAGGCTCTGTTGAGAGAAAGTGAAATATATAAAAATCATTATCTACTGTATGTCACGGAGGTTCTCAAACTTTTTTCATCAAGTACACTCCGAATGACCAACATTAAAATACAGTAGCGTAGTAGGTCTAAATATTCATAAAAACAACGCAGAGACTTTTTTAACAAGTGTATTTAATATGTTGGGCCACTGTAACATTATACACTTTGAGATTGAATATTTAATTTTGTGATTATTTGGTGTATCACTAGATCGAGAGGTGTGCACACTACAGTTTGTGAATCAATCTCGGAAATTACTACGGTGGTGCAACAAAATAACGGAGTAATTCGAATTTAATAGCCATTCCAGAAAATGAGAATACAGGACCCATTTATTTTAGGCCCATCTCTATCGTTTCCAGTAGCACAGTTACACAAAAATCAAAGGCCCTCGAATTTGTACAATTTGATCAAAATTACACCTATCAATCAATCAAAGTTTACCTTTATAGCCCTTTATCACAAATGTCTCAAAGGGCTGCACATGCCACAATGACATCTTTTGCTCAGATCCCAAATCTGGACAATAAAATAAACCTCAACCCAATGGGAACAACAAGAAACCTTGGACGGGACCGCAGATGTGTAGACCCGCCCCTGGGTGACCAGAGCAGATGCAGAGTGGATACGGTTAATAATGTGAGAGTCCAGTCCATAGTGGGGCCAGCAGGGTATCCTCTTGCATGTAGACACGTCGGGGCTCAGAGAAGTGACACGGACTGATGCATAGGGAGTGGTCCACCCCGGGTCCAGACCAGTCCATCCACTAGCAGGGGATACTCTTGAGAGACAAGCCAGCAGCGCAGAGACCACCAACAGATGCAAAGAGCAGTGGTCCATCCTGGGTCCCAACTTTGAACAGTTAGCGGACACATCCGTGAAGGCTGATCCGTGGTCACCTGATAACCTCTCTACGCAGGAGAGGGAGGCAGAGCAGAAATAGACAGCAGATCAACTGGTCTAAAACGGAGTCTATTAAAAGGGTTAGAGTATACAGATGAGTTTTAAGATGGGACTTAAATGTTTCCACTGAGGTAACATCTCTGTTACCGGCAGAACACGCTCCATAGCCCGCAGACTTATTTTGGGCTCTGGGACTCACTAGTGTCCAGGGTGTACTGCCCGAATGCAGCAGAAAAAGATCCCCCCCGACCGCCCCCGACCCCAAAAGGGACAAGCGGTAGAAAATGGATGGATGGAATCACTTGTAAGCCGGAGTTCTTAGAACGCAGATTTCTGGCCGGTACATATGGTACAATACAATCAGCAAGATAGGATGGAGCTTGACTGTACAGTCTTTTATGCGTAAGTAGTAAAACCTTAAAGTCGCATCTTCAGTGCACAGGAAGCCAGTATAAGTTTATTATGATCAAACGTTCCTGTTATTGTCAAAAGTTTAGCAGCCATGTTTTCGACCAACTGTAATCTTTAAATGTCAGACATAGGGAAATGCAAAAATAATACTTTACAGCAGGGGTCTCAAACAAGCGGCCCGTGGGCCAATTGCGGCCCGTGAGACGTTATTTTGCGGCCCGCGCCTTAATATGAAAATTTAATGTTGGTGTGGCCAGCGAGGTTTATATGAATGGCGCTTTACAACTTCTCTGTGAGCGCTTTGAGTGTCTAGAAAAGGGCAATATAAATACAAGTTATTATTATTATTATTATTATATTTGTATACCTTCGATTTTCCCAGGAGACTCCCAATTTTCAGTGCCCCTCCAAGGGTAATTATTGTCCCGAACTTTACGTATACAACATTATCAAGGGGGCACCATGGAGGCACTGCCTTTGAAGTCCTCTACAACATCTACAAACTGCGTGCCAGCCCAGCCAAATGTTGTAATTGGTTTCAGTAGACACAATAAGCGACTGCAAGACATAGTTGGTCAACAGCCACACAGGTCACACTGAGGGTGCCCGTATAAACAACTTCGACACTGATACAAATCTGCGCCACACTGTGAACTCACACCAAACAAGAATGACAAACACATTTTGGGAGAACATCTGCACTGTAACACAAAATAAACACAACAAAACAAATACCCAGAATCCCATGCAGCCCTGTTTGTCAATCTTGTTTGGTGTGGGTTCACAGTGTGGCGCATATTTTTAACCGTGTTAAAGTTGTTTGTACGGCCACCCTCAGTGTGACCTGTGTGGCTGTTGATCAAGTATGTCTTGCAGTCACTTCCGTAGGCTTGCAGAAGCCACATATAAAATGGGACTGGGCCGGCACACTGGAGAAGAGGACGAGACGGCAGGTTGTAAGGACGCTAAAGGCAGTGCCTTCTCAGCACGCCCTTATTTTTATAGTCCGTGTGAAAACCGGGAAAATGATTGCCCAGGGGAATTTTCGGGAGGGGTACTAATATTCGTGTGTTTCCTGGAAAGATTGCGAGAGTTGGCAAGTATGTTGCTAGGGCGGGAAAAGTAATTCAAAGATGGTAAAGTCATTAAACAGTGCATGTTAGATTTTTTGAAGAAATCTTTTTTTGCGGCCCAGCCTCACCCAGTTTCTGCATCCAGTGGCTCCTAGGTAAATAATAGAGTTTGTGTCCCCTGCTTTACAGTAATTGAAACAAGACGTAACGAACACATGAATAATGATCTCAGCATTGGTGGACAAAATGGGATGAATTTTAGCGATATTACAGAGATTAAAAAAGGTAGTTTTAGAAACACTCTTAATGTGTGACTCAAATGAGAGAGTTGGGTCGAAGATAATAATACCCAGATTCTTTACCAAGTTGCTTTGTGTAATTGTTTGGTTGTCAAATGTTAAAGTGGTTTTATTAAATAGGTGTCCGTGTCTAGCAGGACCGATAATCAATAGCATCGACTTCTGGAGCGTTTCACCCTTTCTCTGTGATTGCTGGCAGTCCGGCAGTCAACAAGACACAGCAGCAGTGTGCACACACACACACACACAAACATCTTTCTCTAATATTATCCTCTCTAAACTTTGAAGTCTGCTAAAGTGAACTTAGCACTTATTCTTCTGTTGTTTCAAGCTGCTTACTTGTGTGATGTGCAGCATTTTCAGCCTCTTTCTCCAATTCCACAAGGATATTAAAACTTGTAAGAAATGTAGTTTATTCACCACAATTGTGGTGATATTGATTTAAAGCGGCCACTGTTTATTGCGTATGAACGTACACAAACAGCGGTATTGCAGCTACTAGCAGTCTTACTACCATTTAAGTAGCCTCGCCTGTCAACAAACTGACCGAGCTGCAAAGTATGAGCCATAAATGAACATTTTTGTGATCAGCATTGAAAAGTATTGATTGGCATCTGGCATCAGAAACCTTTCAACAGAAATTGGCCAACAATGATCAGTGGTTGATCAATTAGAACACAGTGGCATATTTTCTTTGTACGCGCTCCTCTTCTCTCGATGCATCAACGCAAGGTGATATAGATAGATAGATAGATAGATAGATAGATAGATAGATAGATAGATAGATAGATAGATAGATATGGACGATTATACAATCGACGGGAGCTCTATTGAATCTTTCTCTAGTGTGGGTTACCTCTGCTTAATAAATAGATTTAATGTGTTTTCATGGCTTTATGTTCTTGTCAACAAACAGGGTAATGTTGGGATGGCAAGTTTGACACTTCAATCATTGATTTGTTGTTCAATATCCACTCAAACTCTCTTAGTTACTCGTGCACAGTACAGTTTATGTTAAGTTTTAAAGGTGGGGAATTAAATGTATTTTGCTGACCAGTTCCTTTAATGAAAGCCTTGTTTCTTCCGTGCTGGAAGACTTGGGTGTGTGAGCTAGGAGCCCCGCTCCCCTCTGTGCATAGCACAGGAGGGAAGGACACAGAGTGATTAGTGACACTTCCATGTGAATCACATGTCCATTTGGTTATGGTTTAAGTTCATTTCAACCATGTCATACAGATGGGTGAAAACTTTACTCGAGCATGATCAAATTTAGATGGATTTATTTTAGGAGCAAAATGCGATAAAAGGGTTGAAAGCTCTATTTGCACATGTGCGACAGTTGTTTTTTTCCAAGTTGCAGTAAATGGGAGTAAATGTTTTGCACCGCACAGCCCTGATAAGTTAGAACTATAACACACTTTCCATTAGAAATGGCAACAGCGAAGAATGCAAGTGCATGTATGGACCAGTCTGCCCTACAAAGATAGACAAAAAGAAGGAACTAATTGACTACAATGGAAGCTCAGCACAAAGCTCTTTGGATAAAACTCAACCGTAACCAATGGGAAAAAAACCACAAACTGGGAAAATTGCCAATGGCTCATTTAGAGAAAGGATGAAAAAAGGCAAGAAGGTTTTATAAATATCTCCGTCACTAGTCCACGGTTTGGGTTCTATTTTTTATTTATTAATGCAGTCCCAAATACACAAAAACAGGTACAAACAGGTAAGAAAAGTTAATTTGACATAATAAGTGATAATCTCCTTTAAATTGGGGCTTTAAATGCTGGAAACCAATAAATATTTAACAGGAGACCATAGTTTTTTTTTCCTTTTAAGAAACCACTTGTGCAAACATGAATGCATGCTTGAAAAGACCACAGACAGGAACATTAGAAGATACAAAATGAAGTGGCAATTTCTATAAATAAAAACACAACACATTGATGTCTATTGGATAAGCCCCCCTCCCCCACCAGCTTGAACAGAGTGTGCGTTAAAGAAAAGCTTTTATCACACTCGCTGAGTAGAGCCAAGTCGCATACATCCTACACATGACAGGTTGGCAAACAGGCCTCGCTTGGTTTCTAGCGGTTTGTTTTTAGCAGTGTTGAGAGACAGCTTGTTTGCTTTTGGCACCGCTGAGGAGGCTGACAGAACAAGATAAAACAAGAAACCACTCGACAGATGCCTTGACGCTATGAGCAAATATGTCATCTTAACATCTCAAAATGGAGACTGTAGGCCAATTGACTTTACCCTTTAAGTAAATCATCCATAAAAAGTCTTACTAACTTACCATATGGCCGACGGGAGACCGAAAATAATTGCAATTATTTGCCATGGTAACCAAGACACCACAGTTGGATGTCAGAGTCTAACAAGATGTGGTCCACGCGGCCTGGAAACAGAATGGCGTAGTCCTCCCAAATACTGATACACACTTCTACAAACCGCCTAAAAACCTCATCACTTCAGTTACTCGGTCACTTCCTGTGTGACAAGGAAGTTTCGCCATAGCAACAAGCCACAAAAGAGGAAGTAAATTTACAGTAATGACACGGTTCTCAACCAAAATCTTGAGAAACAAGAATACAAATAGTGTATAGTAAGTATATAAAAAAGCATGTTTCTAATGAATCACTATTTAGCTTGTGTGCCTGGGATTACCAATACAGTACTCCTGTTTATTATTGACATCATGGGTTTTAGTTTCTTAATGAACAGGTGACAGTCACAAGTGCCTATGTAACATGTATTTTTTAATGTACAGTCAGATTGTACGTGACAGTCGGCCACTGGCCTACTTACCTCCATTGCAGGGGTAGCTTGGGCCTGCTCAGATCAAGGTGGTTGGGGTTGTATTTGGACTAATTGAAGAGCAGAGAAGTTAATAAACATAATAAAAGTAGTTTGTATACAGTATATCTGTCCGTATAATCCTAAAATATGGAGTTATACTGCGCACTAAGATGTGGTTTTTGTGCTAGCTAAAACTGAGGAGAGGCCGCCGACATGAAAATTGTGTAATATTAGAGAAGAACTCCACTATAGTCAGATAGAGATCAGCGCAGTCCTCTGTAAAGTTAAATAGTAGGGGTGTGGGAAAAATATGTTGTGCGATTCAGAATCGATTCTAATCTTTTTTAAATCGATTTTTTTTATTTTTTTATCAATCCAACGAACCACTACACAGCAATACCATAACAATGCAATCCAATTCCAAAAGCAAACCTGACCCAACAACACTCAGAACTGCAATAAACAGAACAATTGAGAGGAGACACAAACACCACACAGAACAAACCAAAAGTAGTGAAACTATAATTTAATATTTTTAACAGTATCAATATTAGTTATAATTTCAGCATAGCAGTGATTAAAAATCCCTCATTGACATTATCATTAGACATTTATAAAAATAAAGAAGAACAACAATAGTGTCACAGTGGCTTACACTTGCATGGCATCTCATAAGCTGGACAACACACTGTGTCCAATGTTTTCACAAGGATAAAATAGTCATATTTTTGGTTCGTTTAATAGTTAAAGCAAATTGACATTATTGCAATCAGTTGATAAAACATTGTCCTTTACAATTATAAAAGCTTTTTATTTTTTTAAATCTACTACTATACATGCATGTCAGCAGACTGGGGTAGATCCTGCTGAAATCTATGTATTGAATGAATACACAATCCTTTTGAATCGGAAAAATATTGTTTTTGAATCGAGAATCGAAAAAAAAAATCGATATATCATAATGGGGGACTTTAATATCCATATGAATACCCCATCGGACCCACCGTGCGTAGCGCTCCAGACTGTAATTGATAGCTGTGGTCTCACACAAATAATAAATGAACCCACGCATCGCAACGGTAATACGATAGACCTAGTGCTTGTCAGGGGCATCACCGTTTCCAAAGTTACGATACTCCCGTATACTAAAGTATTGTCTGATCATTACCTTATAAAATTCGAGGTTCGGACGCATGTTCGTCAAACTAATAATAATAATAACTGCTATAGCAGCCGCAACATTAATACAGCCACAACGACAACTCTTGCTGACCTACTGCCCTCGGTAATGGCACCATTCCCAAAGTATGTGGGCTCTATTGATAACCTCACTAACAACTTTAACGACGCCCTGCGCGAAACCATTGATAACATAGCACCGCTAAAGTTAAAAAAGGCTCCAAAAAAGCGCACCCCGTGGTTTACAGAAGAAACTAGAGCTCAGAAATTATTATGTAGAAAGCTGGAACGCAAATGGCGCACGACTAAACTTGAGGTGCACCATCAAGCATGGAGTGATGGTTTAATAACTTATAAACGCATGCTTACCTTAGCTAAAGCTAAATATTACTCAAATCTCATCCACCGTAATAAAAACGATCCTACATTTTTGTTTAGTACGGTAGCATCGCTAACCCAACAAGGGACTCCTTCCAGTAGCTCAACCCACTCAGCTGATGACTTTATGCAATTCTTTAGTAAGAAAATTGAAGTCATTAGAAAGGAGATTAAAGACAATGCGTCCCAGCTACAACGGGGTTCTATTAACACTGACACGATTGTATATACGGCGGATACTGCCCTCCAAAATACTTTCTCTCGTTTTGAGGAAATAACATTAGAGGAATTGTTACAATGTGTAAATGGAATAAAACAGACAACATGTTTACTTGACCCTCTTCCTGGGAAACTGATCAAGGAGCTCTTTGTATTATTAGGTCCATCAGTGCTAAATATTATAAACTTATCACTCTCCTCGGGCACTGTTCCCCTAGCATTCAAAAAAGCGGTTATTCATCCTCTTCTTAAAAGACCTAACCTCGATCCTGACCTCATGGTAAATTACCGACCGGTGTCTCACCTTCCCTTTATTTCAAAAATCCTTGAAAAAATTGTTGCGGAGCAGTTAAATGAACACTTAGCGTCTAACAATCTATGTGAAACCTTTCAATCCGGTTTCAGGGCAAATCACTCCACGGAGACAGCCCTCGCAAAAATGACTAATGATCTATTGCTAACGATGGATTCTGATGCGTCATCTATGTTGCTGCTCCTCGATCTTAGCGCTGCTTTCGATACCGTCGATCATAATATTTTATTAGAACGTATCAAAACACGAATTGGTATGTCAGACTTAGCCCTGTCTTGGTTTAACTCTTATCTTACTGATAGGATGCAGTGTGTCTCCCATAACAATGTGACCTCGGACTACGTTAAGGTAACGTGTGGAGTTCCCCAGGGTTCGGTCCTTGGCCCTGTACTCTTCAGCATCTACATGCTGCCGCTAGGTGACATCATACGCAAATACGGTATTAGCTTTCACTGTTATGCTGATGACACCCAACTCTACATGCCCCTAAAGCTGACCAACACGCCGGATTGTAGTCAGCTGGAGGCGTGTCTTAATGAAATTAAACAATGGATGTCCGCTAACTTTTTGCAACTCAACGCCAAAAAAACGGAAATGCTGATTATCGGTCCTGCTAGACACCGAACTCTATTTAATAATAAGACTCTAACATTTGACAACCAAACAATTAAACAAGGCGACACGGTAAAGAATCTGGGTGTTATCTTCGACCCAACTCTCTCCTTTGAGGCACACATTAAAAGCGTTACTAAAACGGCCTTCTTTCATCTCCGTAATATCGCTAAAATTCGCTCCATTCTGTCCACTAAAGACGCTGAGATCATTATCCATGCGTTTGTTACGTCTCGCCTCGACTACTGTAACGTATTATTTTCGGGTCTCCCCATGTCTAGCATTAAAAGATTACAGTTGGTACAAAATGCGGCTGCTAGACTTTTGACAAGAACAAGAAAGTTTGATCACATTACGCCTGTACTGGCTCACCTGCACTGGCTTCCTGTGCACTTAAGATGTGACTTTAAGGTTTTACTACTTACGTATAAAATACTACACGGTCTAGCTCCATCTTATCTTGCCGATTGTATTGTACCATATGTCCCGGCAAGAAATCTGCGTTCAAAGGACTCCGGCTTATTAGTGATTCCCAAAGCCCAAAAAAAGTCTGCGGGCTATAGAGCATTTTCCGTTCGGGCTCCAGTACTCTGGAATGCCCTCCCGGTAACAGTTCGCGATGCCACCTCAGTAGAAGCATTTAAGTCTCACCTTAAAACTCATTTGTATACTCTAGCCTTTAAATAGACTCCCTTTTTAGACCAGTTGATCTGCCGTTTCTTTTCTTTTCTTCTATGTCCCACTCTCCCGTGTGGAGGGGGTCCGGTCCGATCCGGTGGCCATGTACTGCTCGCCTGTGTATCGGCTGGGGACATCTCTGCGCTGCTGGTCCGCCTACGCTTGGGATGGTTTCCTGCTGGCTCCGCTGTGAACGGGACTCTCGCTGCTGTGTCTTGGATCCTCTTTGGACTGGACTCTCGCGACTGTGTTGTATCCATTGTGGATTGAACTTTCACAGTATTATGTTAGACCCGCTCGACATCCATTGCTTTCCTCCTCTCTAAGGTTCTCATAGTCATCATTGTCACCGACGTCCCACTGGGTGTGAGTTTTCCTACCGAGGATGTCGTGGTGGTTTGTGCAGCCCTTTGAGACACTAGTGATTTAGGGCTATATAAGTAAACATTGATTGATTGATTGATTGAATCGTGACCCAACAATCTATATTGAATCGAATCGTGGGACACCCAAAGATTCGCAGCCCTCGTAAATAGGCTTGCTTGTTGAAAAATCAGATTAAACTAAAAGAGTAAATGCAGATGTAAATAGTGCACTATGTAAAGTTGTTTATGGTTTACTTCATTACATTCTCTAGTAAGATGATGTAAATTTGTATCTATTTTGCTATATTATTGCAAATACTAGCAAAATTTGCACTTAACTTTTACTACCGTATTTCCCGGACTTAAGGCACACTTAAAATCCTTTTTTTTGTCAATTTCTCAAAAGTCGACAGTGTGCCTTATAACCCGGTGTGCCTAATGTAAAGAATAAGTTTGGTTGAGCTTACTCACCTCAAAGGCGTGTAATAATAAGTGTGACCAGTAGATGGCAGTCAAACATAAGCAATAAGTGTAACGCACTATGATTGCAATATGACTCAAGTAAATACCAACATTTTAAATGTTTCATTAAATATATAGAACATTACACACAGCGCTCAAAAATCTATCAAAATGTTTTCAACAACTTTGGTAAGCTATGAAGCTGCACCACTTGATGGATTGTCGGCAAATTGTCGAAAAGTTTTAGAACAATATTTCTCAATGAGCTATTGCAAGGAATTTAGGGATTTTACCATCTACGGTCCGTAAAATCATCAAAAGTTTCAGAGAGTCTGGAGAAATCACTGCACCTAGGCGATGATATTATGGACCTTTGATTCCTCGGGAGGGACTGCATCAAAAACATACATTAGTGTGTAAAGGATATCACCACATGGGCTCAGGAACACTTCATAAAACCACTGTCAGTAACTACAGGTGGTCGCTACATCTGTAAGTGCAAGTTAAAACTCTACTATGGAAAGCGAAAGTCATTTATCAACAACATCCAGGAATGCCGCCGGCTTCGCTGGGCCCGTTCTCATCTAAGATGGACTGATGCAAAGTGGAAAAGTGTTTTGTGGTCTGACGAGTCCACATTTCAAATTATATTTGGAAACTGTGGACGTAGTGTCCTCCGGAAAAAAGAGGAAAATAACCATTCGGATTGTTATAGGCGCAAAGTTGAAAAGCCAGCATGTGTGATGGTATGGGGGTGTATTAGTGCCCAAGGCATGGGTAACTTACACATGTGTGATGGTATGGGGGTGTATTAGTGAACAAGACATGGGTAACTTACACATGTGTGATGGTATGGGGGTGTATTAGTGTCCAAGGCATGGGTAACTTACACATGTGTGATGGTATGGGGGTGTATTAGTGCCCAAGGCATGGGTAACTTACACATCTGTGAAGGCACCATTAATGCTGAATGGTAAATACAGGTTTTGGAGCAACATATGCTGTCATCCAAGAAACGTTGGACGCCCCTACTTATTTCAGCAAAACAATGCAGAACCACGTGTTACAACAGCGTGGCTTCGTAGTAAAAGAGTGCGGGTACTTTCCTGGCCCAACTGCAGTCCAGACATGTCTCCCATCGAAAATGTGTGGCGCATTATGAAGAATAAAATACGACAACAAGACCCCGGCTTGTTGAACAACTTAAGCTATAAACCAAGCAAGAATGGTAAAGAATTCCACTTTCAAAGCTTCAACAATTATTTTCCTCAGTTCCCAAATCTTTATTGAGAGTTGTTAAAAGAAAATATGATGTAACAGTGGTGAACATGCCCTTTCCCAACTACTTTGGCACATGTTGCAGCCATGAAATTTTAAATTAATTATTATTTCCAAAAGAAAAATAAAGTTTATGAGTTTGAACATCAAATATCTTGTCTTTGTAGTGCATTCAATTGAATATGGGTTGAAAATTATTTGCAAATCATTGTATTCTCTTTATATTTACATCTAACACAATTTCCCAACTCATATGGAAACAGGGTTTGTATATCATCTGAGAAATGGAAGTTGAAACAGTGTAGGCCTGACTTCGTATGATGTGTACAGCAAACTATGAATAATAAAACACGCCAAAACACATGTCATTTGTCATAGCTACACGGATGACAAAAAAGCGCGTGAAAATCGGTGGTATTCCGTAAGGTAAGATTAAATAAATGCGCTGAGAGTTCCTTGCTCCTGCCTAATGAATTGCACCGAGTGGATCAGATCACCACTCCAAGATGGCGGCCTCGCGTCTCGTCTGCGGCAATAGGCAGTAGCGCTTGATGTTGCGCACCCTTATAAGATGTCTAAGGTAGAGGTAGCCTTGCCGGCAACTAGACGAACTGTTACTTTGTATGTATACTTAATTGAACTACCTTTTCACTTGGCAATTCTCTCACTCGCGAACGCCATTCATCATATTTTCTCAGCTGCTTGGATGCCGTCACCTTCGCCAGGCGGGAGAAGCGATGGCAGAGGACCTTGAAAGCGACCATGTTGCGTCCTTCGAACGCCGAAGAGACGCGGCCGGAAGTGATTGATTATTACCGGCTTTGATTGGCGCCAATCAGTCAGGACATGCGCAGTCAGTGCCGTAAAATTGCCAGTTAGCTTGCAACATTAGCTTTGGGATAATGTAAAAGTGTCGTGTGTGGAACAAAATACTAAAGCCTACTTGGTAAGTACTAAAGTTTATAACATATGGCAGCAATAAGATGGATGTTGTTGTGGGTACTAAGTACTCAACCAACACTGTTTATTATTCATCCATCCATCTCTTCCGCTTATCCGAGGTCGGGTCGCGGGGTCAGCAGCCTAAGCAGGGAAGCCCAGACTTTCCTCTTCGCAGCCACTTTGTCCAACTCTTCCCAGGGGATGCCGAGGCTTTCCCAGGCCAGCCGGGAGACATAGTGTGGGAAGACCCAATGTGTCCTGGGTCTTCCCCGTGGCCTCCTACCGGTTGGACGTGCCCTAAACACCTCCCTAGGGAGGCATTCGGGTGGCATCCTGACCAGATGCCCGAATCACCTCATCTGGCTCCTCTTGATGTGGAGGAGCAGCTGCTTTACTTTGAGTTCCTCCCGGATGACAGAGCTTCTCACCCTATCTCTAAGGCAGTGTTTTTCAACCACTGTGCCGTGGGAGATTTTCTAGTTTCACCTATTTGGGTCAAAAATATTGTTTGCAAAGCAGTAATTATAGTCTGCAAATGATGTGTTGTTGAGTGTCAGTGCTGTCTAGAGCGGGAGGCAGTGTGCAGGTAAAAAGGTGTCTCATGCTTAAGCCAAAAATAAACAGAAGATGAGTGCCCCTAAGAAAAGACATTGAAACTTAGGGAAGGCTATGCAGAACGAAACTAAAACTGAACTGGCTACAATGTAAACAAAAAGGGAATGCTGGACGACAGAAAAGACTTACTGTGGAGCAAAGACAATGTACGTCCGAACAGGACATGACAATCAACAATGTCCCCACAAAGAAGCATTGAAAACAACTGAAATATTCTTGATTGGTAAAACAAAGTAGAACTATCGCTCAAAGGAAGACATGAAACTGCTACAGGAAAATACCACAAAAAAAAGAGAAAACACCACCAAAATAGTAGTATTTTATACGTAAATAGTAAAACCTTAAAGTCACATCTTAAGTGCACAGGAAGCCAGTGCAGGTGAGCCAGTATAGGTGTATATGTATGTATATATGTATATAAAGGTATATACAGTATAGGTATATATGTATGTATATATGTATATAAAGGTATATACAGTATAGGTATATATGTATGTATGTATGTATATAAAGGTATATACAGTATAGGTATATATATGTATATAAAGGTATATACAGTACAGGCGTAATATGATCAAACTTTTTTGTTCTTGTCATAAGTCTAGCAGCCGCATTTTGTACCAATTGTAATCTTTTAATACGTTAATAATACGTTACAGTAATCGAGACGAGACGTAACAAACGCATGGATAATGATCTCAGCGTCGTTAGTGGACAAAATGGAGCGAATTTTAGCGATATTACGGAGATGAAAGAAGGCTGTTTTAGTAACGCTTTTAATGTGTGACTCAAAGGAGAGAGTTGGGTGGAAGATAATACCCAGATTCTTTACCGAGTCGCCTTGTTTAATTGTTTGGTTGTCAAATGTTAAAGTTGTATTATTAAATAGAGGTCGGTGTCTAGCAGGACCGATAATCAGCATTTCCGTTTTTTTGGGCGTTGAGTTGCAAAAAATTAGCGGAAATCCATTGTTTAATTTCATTAAGACACGCCTCCAGCTGACTACAATCCGGCGTGTTGGTCAGCTTTAGGGGCATGTAGAGTTGGGTGTCATCAGTATAACAGTGAAAGCTAACACCGTATTTGCGTATGATGTCACCTAGCGGCAGCATGTAGATGCTGAAGAGTGCAGGGCCAAGGACCGAACCCTGGGGAACTCCACACGTTACCTTAACGTAGTCCGAGGTCACATTGTTATGGGAGACACACTGCATCCTATCAGTAAGATAAGAGTTAAACCAAGACAGGGCTAAGTCTGACATACCAATTCGTGTTTTGATACGTTCTAATAAAATATTATAATCGACGGTATCGAAAGCAGCGCTGAGATGGAGGAGCAGCAACATAGATGACGCATCAGAATCCCTCGTTAGCAATAGATCATTAGTCATTTTTGCGAGGGCTGTCTCCGTGGAGTGATTTGCCCTGAAACCGGATTGAAAGGTTTCACATAGATTGTTAGACGCTAAGTGTTAATTTAACTGCTCTGCAACAATTTTTTTGAGGATTTTTGAAATAAAGGGAAGGTGAGATACCGGTCGGTAGTTTACCATGAGGTCAGGATCGAGGTTAGGTCTTTTAAGAAGAGGATGAATAACCGTTTTTTTGAATGCTAGGGGAACAGTGCCTGAGGAAAGTGATAAGTTTATAATATTTAGCACTGATGGACCTAATAATACAAAAAGCTCCTTGATCAGTTTCCCAGGAAGTGGGTCAAGTAAACATGTTTGTTTTATTCCATTTACACGTTGTAACAATTCCTCTAATGTTATTTCCTCAAAACGAGAGAAACTATTTTGGAGGGCAGTATCCGCCGTATATACAGTCGTATCTGTCGAGGAGCAGCAACATAGATGACGCATCAGAATCCATCGTTAGCAATAGATCATTTAATGGTAAATTTGTGAAATTTACTGTGATTTGTATAGCATTTTTCTCTAAATGAAAACAACTTTACTTTTTTTTCTGTAATAAACTGTGTTGCCATTTTGGCATTTACAGTAATGCCCTGAAAATTCTACAGTTGTTGATTGTGACGGTGTGGTAGAGTGGCCGTGCCAGCAACCTGAGTGTTCCTGGTTCAATCCCCACCTTCTACCGTTGTGTCCGTGAGCGAGACACTTCAGCCTTGCTCTGGATGGGTCGTGGTTAGGGCCTTGCATGGCGTGTGAATGGGTGAATGTGGAAATAGTGTCAAAGCGCTTTGAGTACCTTGAAGGTAGAAAATCGCTATACAAGTATAAGCCATTTATTTGCGGTAAAAACGAAAACTGGCCACAATTAAATTGTAAAATTGCATTATTTTTTTTTCATTTACATAAAAAAAACCCATCTACATTTCACAGTAAAATTCTAAAAAGTTTTTATCAGAAAAACAGTAATATACACTACATTTTAGGGTGAAATTATTGCAACTTACCGTATTTTTTTTACATTTTAGTTTTTTTTTAAATCAACTAATACATACATTAAAAAAACTGTGTAATAATAGTATTCACTGCTAGGCAAACATAACTGCGATGTGGCCCTCAGTGAAAACAACTCTGTTGTAGGTGATGGGAGTAACAGACATGACCGCACACATATCCTCTGGCAGTTTTGAGTCTTGGCCACAAAATGTCGCTGTAAACAGTAAGTAGAGCACCCTGTGTTTATTACACATTTTAATACATACTGTTGAATGAGAGTGTGAAGGTGAGGTGGCGACTTGTCCAGGGTGTACACCGCCTTCCGCCCGATTGTAGCTGAGATAGGCGCCAGCGCCCCCCGTGACTCCAAAATAAATGATAAATGGGTTGTTTTTGTATAGCGCTTTTCTACCTTCAAGGTACTCAAAGCGTACTCAAAACTACATCCACATTTACCCATTCACACACTGATGGAGGGAGCTGCCATGCAAGGCGCTAACCAGCACCCATCAGGAGCAAGGGTGAAGTGTCTTGCTCAGGACACAACGGACGTGACGAGGTTGGTACTTGGTGGGGATTGAACCAGTGACTCTCGGGTTGCGCACGGCCACTCTGCCACTGCGCCACGCCGTCCCTAAAAGGGAATAAGCGGTAGAAAATGAATGGATGGATGTACACCGACACACTCTGTCATTATGAGCACAATAATCCATGCAGCAGTGATATCTGACGGTGGCTACATTGGCACAGTGCAATACAAACAATCCAATGTCTACTTTTTTATCTGGATTGCACCAATACTTAGTGGCCTTTGCTTAGGATGACAATTGAAACAAGACCATGTGTGTTAATAAAAACATTGAAATGCATAGATAGCATGGATATTACATATCAGGGTTTTATGATTCTGATACCCATCATCCATGACTGATATCTTGCAATCACGTGTATAAACTGCATGTTTTTAAAATATATTTATGCTGAGTGCTTTTGACAGATTTAACAACATCAACACAATATTTAAACTGCTCTCTTACGGTGCCTCCAGAGCTGGGGTCACCAACGCGGGGCCCGTAAGGACCAGATGAGTTCTAAAAATAGCTCAAATAGCAGCACTTACCAGTGAGCTGCCTCTATTTTTTAAATTGTATTTATTTACTAGCAAGCTGGTCTCGCTTTGCTCGACATTTTTAATTCTAAGAGAGACAAAACTTAAATAGAATTTGAAAATCCCCAAAAATATTTTAAAGACTTGGTCTTCACTTGTTTAAATAAATTCATTTATTCTTTTACTTTGCTCCTTATAACTTTCAGAAAGACAATTTTAGAGAAAAAATACAACCTTAAAAATGATTTTAGGATTTTTGAACACATGTTCCTTTTTACCTTTTAAATTCCTTCCCCTTCTTTCCTGACCATTTAAATCAATGTTCAAGTATTTTTATTTTTATTGTAAAGAATAATAAATACATTTTCATTTAATTCTTCATTTTAGCTTCTGTTTTTTTGACGAAGAATATGTGTGAAATATTTCTTCAAACTTATGATTAAATATAAAAAAAAATATTCTGGTAAATCTAGAAAATCTGTAGAATGAAATTTAAATCTTATTTCAAAGTGGATTTTAACCTATTTAAAACATGTCATCAAGATTCTAAAATTAATAATCAGGAAAAATCACTAATGATGTTCCATAAATTAATTTTTTTAATTTAAAAAAAAAAATTCGAATTAGCTAATTTTTGTCTTGATTATTTTCGGTTGAATTTTGAATTTTAAAGAGTCGAAATTGAAGATAAACTATGTTTCAAAATTTTATTTAATTTTTTTTCCTCTTTTCTCCTCTTCTAAACCTTCCGTAAAAGGAAAAAAAATGTACAACAGAATGACAGACAGAAATACCCATTTTTATATATATAGAGATTTATTTATTAAAGGTAAATTGAGCAAATTGGCTATTTCTGGCGATTTATTTAAGTGTGTATCAAACTGGTAGCCCTTGGCATTAATCAGCACCCAAGAAGTAGCTCTTGCTTTCAAAAAGGTTGGTGACCCCTGCTCTAGAGAGTAGTCACAGCACTTCACTTTTTCAACATTTTGTTATGTTACAGCCTGATTCCAAAATGGAATAAATACATTTTTGGCCTCAAAATTCTACATTCCATAATGACAATACGAAACTATTTTAAAAATGAAACATAATATGTACGCAAGTATTCGCAGCCTTTGCTCAATAATTGGTTGATGCACTTTAGTCAGCAATTACAGCCTCAAGCCACAAGCTTGTCACACTTATCTTTGGGCAGTTTCGCCCATTCCTTTTTGCAGAACCTCTCAAGCTCCATTAGGTTTGATGAGAAGTGTTGGTTGTCATCCAGGATGTCTCTGTACATTGCTGCATTCATCTTTCCCTTTATCATGACAAGTCTCCCGGTTGCTGTCGTTGAAAACCATCCCCACACCATGATGCTGCCACCACCATGCTTCACTGGAGAGATGGTATTGGCCTGGTGATTTCCTCCAAACATGATGCCTGGCGTTTAAGCCAAAGAGTTCAATCTTTGTCTCATCAGACCAGAGAATTTTGTTTTTCATGGTCTGAGAGTCTTTCAGGTCCATGTTGGCAAACTTTTTTCTAAGAAATGGCTTCCATCTGGCCACTCTACCATTCAGGCCTGAATGGTAGATTGCTGCAGAGATGGTTGTCTTTCCGGAAGGTTTTCCTCTCTCCACGGACGAATGCTGAAGATCTGACAGAGTGACCATCAGGTTCTTGGTCACCTCTCTGACTAGACTAAGATTAATGTACAGAGACATCCTGAATCAAAACCAACGCTTTCCATCCAAACTGATGGAGTTTTAGAGGAGGGAAACTGTCCATAAATAGTTGTGCCAAGCTTGTGGCATCGTATTCAAGAAGACTTAAGGCTGTAATTGCTGCCAAAGGTGCATCAACAAAGTACTGGGCAAACACTGTGAATACTTATGTACATGTGATATACTGTATATATATATATATTTTTTAAATAAATTGGCAAAAAAAACATTCCCATTAAAATGTATGTATTCAATTTTGGAATAAGGCTGTAACATAAGAACATGTGGAAAAAGTAAAGCACAGTGAATACTTTTCGGATGCACCGTATGCCACCTGGAGTTTATGCATACTGCTTTTATGTGTCACGACTTGGACTATGAGATGGTCTGTTTTTCTCATGCAAAGGAAAGTTGGCACGAGCGAGACGTGAATGTAAGTACATATTTATTTATACCAACAAATTACAGACAAAGGAGGCAAACAAAAGGCGCGCACGAGGGCAGAGAACAAACTTGACTACAGCATAAAGTAAGCATATAGTAACAGGAAGGAAACAAGTAAATTAATAAGAGTTAGAAAGAGGATAACATAACTGTTGTTGTGTCAGCATTGTCACAGTCAGTACTGACTTTAAATTGGAGGTGTTGATACCAGAGGTACTATTAGTATATAAACAATATAAGAGTAATTACACAAATATTTTTATTTCTAAATCATTGTGTTGATGTTTTTGTTCATGTTTGAAAACTCGGGAATGATTCATTGGACACAGGAGGACTTTGAGAGCAAAAACCTACTTAGTACCGACCTCGGATAAGCTGATTGTCTGTACTTCCACAACTGTTGGAAAAGTATATTTTAAACTAGGGTTGTACTAGTATAGTATCGCGGTACTAATGAATCAAAAACGGTACTATGTCATAAACAACCTAAGATATAAAGGTGAAGTTATAACACTGAAACATTTAAAACATGGTTAGCTAGTTAGCGGCTAATGTCCATCCGCAATCGGCAGTGTTTTAGCTACTTTTAAATCACAAATTCTTGTCTCCATGGTGACAAATAAAGTGAAGGAGGAGGAATAGCTAAACATGCTTCACTACATTCTGTAGGAAGATAAAACAGCTCATCGCCATCACAATGGAAACAAATGGGTGGATCGATAACTGACATCCACTATAATGATACCAAGAAAAAAAGTGTATCTCGTCGATACTACTTCAATATTTTTTATCGTCACAAAATTTTGTTTATTTAAAAAAAAATTCATATTATATTTCTAAACTCAGGAAATACGTCCCTGGACAAATGAGAACTTAAATAATGACCAATGTATGATCCTGTATCTACTCGGTATCCGATTATACCAACACCTTTCCCAGCCTAAAAACAGTTATAAAAAAAAAAAAAACATGATTTCACTCAAAAGAACATCAGCGTTGGAACTGGGGGTTGAATCACCAAAAATGATTCCCGGGCGCGGCCATTGCTGTTGCTCACTTCTCCCCTCACCTCCCAGGGGGTAATCAATGGTGATGGGTCAAATGCAGAGAATAATTTCACCACACCTAGTGTGTGTGTGTGTGTGTGTGTGTGTGTATGTGTGTGTGTGTGTGTGTGTGTGTGTGTCAATCATTGGTACTTTAACTTTTTAACTTACCAATTTTAAAAAGGGCCTATGTTTTAGCTCAATAGTAGTATGCTGGTCTCTCACACAGGTATTGTGGATCGAGCCCCACTCGGGACAGTAGAATTAAACTACGGAGCCAAGAGAGAGAGAGAGTACACGATCCCTGGATGAAGCTGAGCTGTTTGTGATTGGCAGCTATGAACACCAGTCATTACGATCTGCCGTCAAAATCGGGGGCCCCTGATTGGGTGGGGGCCCTTGGTCTTCAGCCCAGGTAAGCCCGTGCATTAGGGCGCCCTCGGCTGCACACGTTGTGTAACGCAGCACTGGCTACAGCCCGCTGAGCAAAAGAAACCAAGAAATATTTTAATCCAGACACAGACCAGCCGTGCCGAAACTAATCCCTCAGAATGCTCCCAGAGCGGCTTTGGTATAAATGGCCGTGATATGACGGTGTGGTTATGAGTTTGTGCAGGAATAAGTTCAGTGATATAATCCTGTCACTGGTTTATGTGTTCATGCACACTGTTGATCCTCATCTTTGCCTTTCTGCATTAGCTGCATTTTCCCTGCACTCGGCCATATGGCGGGCCATCCCAACCGGGCAATAATATGCATGTGTGCGAGTGTTTACTGGGTTTGCTCCAGTAGCAGGTGGCTAAGGGGATAATCCAGGTAAAGCCACTGTGGAGTGGAGATGGAGCGATGAACTGAAGAAGCGGGGGAGGGTAAATAGACGGAGTAAGCGTCCTATGCATGGACAACCAGGGCTAATTCCGGCCTCCTAATCCCGGTCTCTTTCGCCTTCCCCCTTCTTCCTGCATGTTATCTCCACACCCATGGTTGCGAGCAAGCGGTGACCAGGTAGACGCAACTACTTCCTGAGCGGGACGAGGGTGAGAAAGGAGGCTGCTTTTGTGAATAACTAACGCACCTGTGTGAGCCTCATTGGAGGATGTAGCATCGTACCTCCAAAGAAGCACAAGGATAATCACCACCATGGGAGAAGCTCAGAAGGTACGTGTATACCGAGTTTAAATTTGTGAAAAAAGACCTGACTGTTGTACTTCTTTGATTCTGTTACTGTCACAATTTAAAGCAACAGTGCCTCGTTTTCAGCAGTTTTTGTGTCTGCAGTCCTTGATCACATTACATAGTGCACCATTGTATGAATGGAGGCTCTATTCTAAATGAAGCCTCAGATTATGTCTTACAGAACAGGGATCAGATGTGTGTCAGGGGAGCTTTGACCTCAAATCATCCCAACTTTTAACTTAGTTTGGTTGTATTCTTGCTTTTTGACACAGCAATACATTCATTTGACAAACATGTTTTAATTGTCTTTTTCACTATATCTTCCTGAGAACCAGCGTCCTCTGCAGTGGACATTTGCGTTTTACATAAAAGGGCCCTTTTCTTCTTTTTTTTTTGTTTTTTTTAGCAAAATGTGTATAACAAAACCCAAAACCGTAAATACATAGATAATACAACGATTTCCAAATCCCTTTAAACCTAAATTCAATTGAATAGACTGCAAAGACAAGATACTTAACGTTCGAACTGGAAAAAAATATTTTTTGCAAATATTAGCTCATTTGGAATTTGATACCTACAACATGTTTCAAAAAAGCTAGCACAAGTGGCAAAAAAAATAAGAAAATTGAGGCATGCTCATCAAACACTTATTTGGATCATCCCACAGGTGAACAGGCTAATTGGGAACAGGTGGGTGCCATGATTGGGTATAACAGCAGCTTCCATGAAATGCTCAGTCATTCACAAACAAGGACGGGGCGAGGGTCACCACTTTGTGAACAAATGCGTGAGCAAATTGTCCAACAGTTTAAGAACAACATTTCTCAACGAGCTATTGCAAGGAATTTAGGGATTTCACCATCTAAGGTCCGTAATATCATCAAAAGGTTCAGAGAATCTGGAGAAATCACCAAAAACCAACACTAAATGCCCTTCGATGCCTCAGGCCGTACTGCATTAAAAAATGTCTTCAGTGTGTAAAGGACATCACCACACGGGCTCAGGAACACTTCAGAAAACCACTGTCAGTAACTACAGTTGGTCGCTACATCTGTAAGTGCAAGTTAAAACTCTACTATGCAAAGCGAAAGCCATTTATCAACAACACCCAAAAACACCGCCAGCTTCACCGTGCCCGAGTACATCTATGATAGACTGAAAAGTGTTCTATGGTCAGACCAGTCCACATTTAAAATATTTTTGGGGAAAACTGTGGACGTTACCTAAGGCATGGGTAACTTACACATCTGTGAAGGCACCATTAATCCTGAAAGGTACATACAGGTTTTGGAGCAACATATGTGGCCATACAAGCAACGTCTATTTCATAGACGCCCCTGCTTATTTCAGCAAAACAATGCCACGCCACATTCTGCACGTGTTACAAGAGTGTGGCTTATAGGTAAATGACTGCGGGTACTAGACTGGCCTGTCTGTAGTCCAGACCTGTCTCCCGTTGAACATGTGTGGCGCACTATGAAGCCTAAAACACCACAATGGAGACCCCGTACTGTTGAACAACTTAAGCTGTACATCAAGCAAGAATGGGAAACAATTCCACCTAAAAAGCTTCAAAAATGGGTCTCCTCAGTTCCCAAACGTTTACTGAGTGTTGTTAAAAGGAAAGGCCATGCAACACAGTGGTAAAAATGCCCCTGTGCCAACTTTTTTGCAGTGTTGCTGCCATTAAATTTTAAGTTGATGATTTGCAAAAAAATATATATGTTTCTCAGTTCTAACATAAAATATCTTTTCTTTGCAGTCTATTCAATTGAATATAAGTTGAAAAGGATTTGCAAATCATTGTATTCTGTTTTTATTTACAATTGACACAACATGCCAACTTCACTGGTTTTGAGTTTTGTAAAAGAAATAGACCAAAAAAAAAAGTTCCACTGTGGACTACACTGCTTCTCAGGGGGTGTGATGTCATCTTTTAGTCATCCCTACCAAATGAAAGTGTGGTTACTGACTGATACACAGTCCTCCATGCAGGGCTTACTCTCCGTCATTGAGAAACTGAAGGGCTCCAGCGAGCAGGAAGTCAGAATAGTTCTTCTGGGTTTGGACAATGCCGGTAAGACCACCCTGCTGAAGAGCCTGGCCTCTGAGGACGTCAACACCATCACACCTACACAGGTGATGTGACAAACACAATATGATGATCATTAGGGGGGAGACATGCACTATTTGATAGATGTTTCAGTTTGACAAGTTACTTTCACTATTAGTGAGGGAGACATCCATCTATACACAAGTCACTGATGCTTCTGCAGACGTGTCAGTCTAATCTGTACAGATGTGTTACTATGGTAACTGAACTCTTTTATTTACCTTTTTTCAATTGGGCTCCTGATGTCTATATATGTCTATGTTTGTCTGGCTGTCCATTCATCCATCCATATATATTAGAGATGGGAATCTCTCAAGACCAATTCAATTCAATATTTGGGTTGATGATTTGCTTCAGAATTGATTCTTGTTTCAACCCGATTCCCAATTCAAACCGATTTTTGGATAATATGAATTGGTATGAAAATTATAATAAAACTAGGAATATTTTAGTCATCAAATAATATAGCGATAATTTTGTTGAATTAATCGAGAAATCGGGAAAACACACTTTATAACACCGGTGTCAAACTCAGGACCCGGGGGCCAAATGTGTCCCGACGCTCAATTTGATTTGGCCCTCGAAAGCCTGCAAATAATATGTATCGAAAAAATACTGTAACTTTTCTATTTTTTTTGTTATATATGTACTCCATGTAATCACAGATTATGTTAACTTAAATATTTTTTAATTATGCAAAAATGTATTATCAAACATTCAAACCATTTTTTAAGTAGAAATAAATACTAATAATAATGATTTCAAAGCAAGTTATCCATAAAATTGTATTTGGGTTTATTTTTTTACCCTTTGCGTTTGTATTTAAGGGTTTGTTGCATTTTTGTTATGTTTCACTTGATTGTAAATAATGTGGCTTAAGGGGGTGTGACGTTCATATGTTGTCAATTTGTAGTGTTTTATCGTTCATAGTTAATATTGTAAATCCCACATTCTTTAATCACATGTCTCATTCAGTAAAAAAATGTCAAATTCCATTCCGTTTTTTAAGGTGGTCTGTCGTAATGTTTTTAGCTTTCCGTCCATTTTCTACCGCGTGTCCCTTTTGGGGTCAATGGCGCTTATCTCAGCTGCATTTGGGCGGTTGGCAGGGTACACCCTGGACAAGTCGCCGCCTCATCGCAGGTTTTTAGCTTTCAATCAGACATTATTGTAAGTTCCTAAAAATCAGATATACCTGTCTCCCAACACATTTTCTTCCCTAAATTTGGCCCCCGCGTCAAAATAATCGCCTAGGCCGGATCTATCCACTAAACATTAGCCAAACGCGTGGTTTTAAAATGCAAATATTCCTAGTTTTCTGTTACAGTACAACATCAAAAAATCAACAATCCAAATGAAACCTGATTTACAAGCACACAGATTGGAGTTGATCCTTGTCTGATCCTCGGATGTGTTCATTAGCTGTTAGATGACCCCGCTGACAAGTGTTGTTATGAAAAACGGCAGTAGCTTAACACGGTGACCGTACTCTTTAATCCCTTCCTGCACGTTGTTACTCTGCTGCTGACACACACGCAGAGATGCTGTGATGATTATTTTCTTTATTTGTTTCCTTGTCAGGGTTTCAACATAAAAAGTGTGGCGTCTCACGGCATGAAACTCAATGTGTGGGATATTGGCGGGCAAAGGAAGATCAGAACTTTCTGGAAAAAGTATCTGGAGAACACAGATCTGTTGGTAAGTAATGTTAATGTATTGTAAATGAAATACACTTTTTTGCAGTCTGATTAAACATGCAGGGACAAATAAATGGTTTGATGCTCTCTTTCAGATTTATGTCATTGACAGTGCAGACAAAAAGCGATTTGAGGAAACAGGACTGGTGAGTTTGTGTAGTACCCTATTTTTCGGACTATAAGTCGCTCCGGAGTATAAGTCGCACCGGCCGAAAATGCATAATAAAGAAGGAAAAAAATACATATACGTCGCACTGGAGTGTAAGTCACATTTTTGGGGGAAATTTATTTCATAAAACTCAACACCAAGAAAAGACATTTGAAAGGCAATTTAAAACAAATAAAGAATAGTGAACAACCGGCTGAATAAGTAAACGTTATATGAGGCATAATCTGCAGTACATGATTTCCGTTTTGGTGCCGTTTTAGTTCAGTCCTTCTCAGTTTTTATAAGTTACCGCCAATGTTGATGTGATCCATTTTAATAGCTCCGGCAGTAGCGTATAGCAGTTAGCATATCATGACCCACAATGCACTTCTGCCATGATCCGTCCCGGCCAAATTCTTATTGGTTCGTGTGTGTGTGTGACGATTGCTGACATTTTCTCCGTCGCTCACGCGAATGAGATAAATAATATTATATGATATTTTAAGGTAATGTGTTAATAATTTCACACATAAGTCGCTCCGTAGTAAACGTCGCACCCACGGCCAAACTATGAAAAAAACGTCGACTTATAGTCCGAAAAATACGTTATTTTGAAATTACGGAGCAAAATTTGGGAATGGTTCCGAAAAATGAAAGAAAAAACTTCAAACCGTCTGTAATGTAGATATTTTTTAAACTGATGACCCCACAAATATAATTGTAGCTTTATGTCACATTTGCATTTTCACACAACCTCAATACAACAAAGCCTCAGAGGGAAACTGCACTTTTTTGGGGAAATTTTGTTTATCGTTCACAATCATTATAAGATACTTGACCATACATTTTTTTTCTCTCTTTGCATTCTCAATATTAAATACATGCTATCAAAAGTTCGCTTGGAGCCTATGGGGGTTGCGCAATATCGCCTTTACCTGCTTAGCACTCAGCATCAAGGGTTGGAATCGGGGGTTAAATCACCCAAAAAGATTCCCGGGCGCGGCCACCGCTGCTGCCCACTGCTCCCCTCATTTCCCAGGGGGTGATCAAGGCTGATGGGTCAAATGCAGAGAATAATTTTGCCACACCTAGTGTGTGTGTGTGTGTGTGTGTGTGTGTGTGTGTGTGTGTGTGTGTGTGTGTGTGTGTGTGTGTGTGTGTGTGTGTGAGTGTGACAGTTATTGGTATTTTAACTTTTGAACTTTATAAAGCCCTTAAAAATACATCCAAACTCCTCCATTAGGGTTTTGTATACATGATGTAAATATATATGTAATCTAGTAACGGGGACATTTATAATACCATTTTAAATTCACTTATTTTGATTATTTTAAGCATACAAATTGCATTCATTTAAAAAATGCATTATGACGTTTGCCTTTTTTTTTTCTTCATCACTGATTATTACTCACTACAGACTTTATGAGAGCCAACAAACATAATAAAACATCACTTACTGTCACTACTACAATGTCTGCTGTCATTAGGATGCCGACTGCTAGGATGTTCATATATTCCCATTTAGGTAAAGAATGTGTCATAATCCTCACAAAGAAACGGAGTGCGGGCGCGGGGGAGCCATTGATTGATTCATTAATTGAAACTTATTAGTAGATTGCACAGTACAGTACATATTATTACAATTTCTTCTTTATTGATTGTCACACACACTAGGTGTGGTGAAATTTGTCCTCTGCATTTGACCCATCCCCTTGATCACCCCCTGGGAAGTGAGGGGAGCAGTGGGCAGCAGCTGTGTTGCGCCCGGGAATCATTTATGGTGATTTAACCCCCGATTCCAACCCTTGATGCTGAGTGCCAAGCAGGGAGGCAATGGGTCCCATTTTTTTATAGTCTTTGATATGACTCGGGCGGGGATTTGAACTCCCAACCTACCGATCTCAGGGCGGACACTCTAACCACTAGGCCACTGAGTAATTGACCACTAAATGGTAACACCCAAATAAGTTTTTGAACTCGTTTAAGTAGGAGTCCACGTTAATCAATTCATGGTACCAAGGGTCTTTTCGTGCCGTTTTCGCCATTTTCAGGTTTTAAATGGCTGTGTTCGTGTACAAACTTGTCGTAATACCTACTCAGACTTCTTCTGTCCAGGTGAGATTCATGATTCATGATCCACAATAAACTTACCGGGAGCAAGGAAGCAGCAGACCACTCGATGATGTAATCATAAGGACACACCGAAATGATCATGGCGCCGCTATAAATAGTTTTCCTGCGTTAGCGCTTATAATAACAAAATCACTAATACTTGGTTGATATTCAAGTCACAAAATGTAAATGGAGTATTGATGGCTCTTTTTGAATGGTTATTTATTGGATTTTATGGGGGGAAAATGAGGACCTCCCATTTTTTTAAAATGTTAATTCACAAGTTAGAATGCATTAAAAAAAAATCCATCCGTCGTCATGTCTTTCATAATGATTGTTAACAACAGACAGAATCCCCAAAAATAGTGCAGTTCCCCTTTGAAATGTATCTAAATTGACTGACACACAACAGCGTGTAGACAAACCACAGAAAAGTCTATTTGTTATCACATTCGTCATTGTTTTTATGTTTCTGAACAAGATCACAATATAAAGTTAAAGCCAAGCATAATTCACATGAAAACTAGAGCGGTAAAGCATTGGGAGTCACTTTTTTTAGGTACTTGTACACAACCTAACAAGATTCCTGAGCTGCACTGAATGTTAGAAAGAGCTCTCAGAGTGATAAAGTGCAGTTTATACACCAGTTCAGTGGATGATAATATATCGTAGTTAATAATAGGAGAGCATTGCTCAGAGGGTAGAGCGGCTGTGCCAGCATTTGGAATGTGACGTATAATGCAAAACTCTTGGGTATCATGCAGGTATAGTAAAAGCGCTATATAAATACTGACCATATACCATTTCAAGACTGCCCGGAATAAGGATGGTGTAAATATATGAGAATTTAAAAGCACAAACAAGCATGACAGACTAGTCTGTAAAAGGAGACCTGTTTAAAGAATGACCTTGCAGATTAACCTCGCAGGCCCTTGTTCTCTCCATGTCAGGGTTTACCGAAAACTCACACATACTGATCATTACCTACTTTTTGACCCATACCACCCACTAGAACAAACACTGGGCATTATCAGAACCCTACACCACAGAGCTGATAATGTTCCTAACAGCCCACAGGCCAAAGAGAAGGAGCATTGGCATTTGAGTGAAGCCCTCAAAACCTGTGGTTATCCCAGATGGTGGTTTGTGAAAAGTGCACCCAGTTCCAGAAATAACAAAAACAGAGTGAACAGACACAAAAAACATTGCCATTCCATATGTATCAAGTCTATCTGAGGAACTCAGAATATTTTTTAGCCAACACAACATCCCTGAACACTTCAAACCAGGCAACACCCTGAGACAGAGATCAGTGCATCCTAAAGACTGCAGTCCACACCCACAAAAAAACAATCTGGTGTATGCTATCCAGTGTAATGATTCATATATTCGGGAAACAAATCAACCACTAAGTTGATGTATGGCTCAGCATAGACGGGCGAACTCTTGAGGCCAACACTCAGCTGTCTACCTGCACCTCAGGGAGAAACAGTTCTCCTTTAAGAACAAAAATGTTCAGATTCTGAACAGGGAGGACGCATGGGACGGAGTTGGAGTGAAGGAAACCATCTATGGATTCATTGGATTTATATTATTTGTTAAGGTTCATCTCAGGATATTCAATCGATCGCATCTGGACTGTTTGGTTTGGTCTGGAAGACGTTTCGCCGCTCATCCGAGTAGACTTCATCAGTTTGTGCTTACGGACTTAGATTGGTCAGATCTAGTCCAGCAGCTGTTTATACTCCAAAAAAACAGGAGGCTGTTGCTGGGC
The DNA here is from genome assembly GCF_033978795.1 of Nerophis ophidion. NCBI lineage: Eukaryota > Metazoa > Chordata > Actinopteri > Syngnathiformes > Syngnathidae > Nerophis > Nerophis ophidion. The sequence goes on from NC_084615.1 coordinate 79,829,474, forward strand.
AAGGATGGTTTCGCCATGTCGTGGTGAGAAAACAAAAACGTTTTAATGCAAACGAGCAATGCTAACTGTCAAAGCCAACGAGAGTTGTTGAAGTGTAAATTCATCTCATTAGCATTGAGGTATGGTGTGGCAGAATGATCGCTGTGGATCGATAACTACCAGTCCAAAATAGTCTGAATTCCTCGCATAAGCATTTCATTCAGTTGTAAACAAATGGCACAAATGTTTCTAACTCCTGTTATTTGTGTTGCGTGCGACCAGTCTTCCTCTCAGGGAATAAAACACACTGGTCAGTCCAAGTTCTTTTGAATTTCTATAATATTACAATTCTGTCCATGTGGTCTAAAACATTGTTTGATTTACAGACTTCATTACAGACTCCTATTGCAGATTTTACAAATGGTTCTGCTTACCTTGATTTCTGTTTTGGGGCCAGCTGAGTCTGTCCAGAAGAGTGCAAGAAACGTCCAATCCTCAACGTGTCATCCTGAACGAGCCCCCAAATTGTTGTCTTCCTCTCAGGGAATAAAAAACACAGATTAATCCCAAATTCTTTTGGATGACATATATGTTGAGTAAAAAGGACCCCAGAGACAGAATGGTACAATAACAAGTTTTACTGAAGCTCCAGGAGACCACTTTGTAAGGGCTGGCATCAGCAAGAAGAGGTCTAAATCCAAACCAAAAGAGTCATCTTATGTAGAGCAAAAACAGCCCCTCTCGCCCAGAAAGGAGCACAACTGCTTCTTCAAAACAGATAAAAACTTGCCAAAACAGCTCTGTGAGCTGACCAACAGGAGCCCTTAACACCAAACAAAGAGTTTACTAACGAACATAAGATAAAAGCTAGGAGATCACGAGACGACGGACTACATGGGAAAATACTGACTGCTTTAAACATGACTGGATTAAGAAAGAACACTTAAAAAGATCTCATTCTCACATTTGTTGGAGGCTCAATTGCTGAGTCCTTTAGGATTGGTTGAAAGGACAGTGTTGTACGTGGGGGACAGGAAATGTTGCAGACCACCTCCTCTGTTTAGAGATGGCTTTTCAACGTTGACATAGATGGCTTCCCTCACTCCTCTCTCGTACCATCCGTCCTCCATGTCCAGAATCGGTACATTTTTGCTCTCAAAGGAGTGCCGTTTCCTCCTGACATTATAGGGTGACAACTGAACTGAATTCATGATTATTTTTGTGATGATTTCAATTTAGAGTAGAAGAGAAAGTACTTTATTGATCCCTTGGGGCAATCAGCAGTAGACAATAAACACTGAGGTATTTTTTACATGTGAATAATATAAATACAGTCTATTGTAAAGTATTATTCACATGTGAATTATATAAATAAAGTCTATTATACAGCATTATTCTCATGTGAATAATATACATACTAGGGCTGCAAATATTTGGGTGTCCCATGATTCGATTCCATATTGATTCTTGGGGTCACGATTCGATTCAAAATTGATTTTTTTTTTTTCAATTCAACACAATTCTCGATTCAAAAACGATTTTTTCACGATTTAAAAGAATTCTCTATTCATTCAATACATAGATTTCAGCAGGATCTACCCCAGTCTGCTGACATGCTAGCAGAGTAGTAGATTTTTTTTAAAGCTTTTATAATTGTAAAGAACAATGTTTTACCAACTGATTGCAATAATGTAAATTTGTTTTAACTATTAAACGAACCAAAAATAAGACTTAGTTTCCAGCTTATGAGATGCCATGCAAGTGTAAGCCACTGTGACACTATTGTTCTTTTTCATTATTTTTATAAATGTCTAATGATAATGTCAATGAGGGATTTTTAATCACTGCTATGCTGAAATGATAACTAATATTGATACCGTTGTTGATAATATTCATTTTTGTTTCACTACTTTTGGTTTGTTCTGTGTGGTGTTTGTGTCTCCTCTCAATTGCTGTTTATTGCAGTTCTGAGTGTTGCTGGCTCAGGTTTGCTTTTGGAATTGGATTGCATTGTTATGGTATTGCTGTGTAGTGGTTTGTTGCATTGATTAAAAAAAATATATACATATATATATCGATTCTGAATCGCGATTCAAATTCGAATCGATTTTTTCCCACACCCATCATAAATACAGTATATTATACAGAATTATTCACATGTGAATTACGTAAATACAGTCTATTATACAGAATTATTCACATGTGAATAACATAAATACAGTCTATTATACAGCATTATTCACATGTGAATAATATAAATACAGTCTATTATACTTCAATTCTATTCATGATATGATTCTCTGTCTTGTAACTTTAGGCGTCTTTAAAACCCTTTGAATTATCTTGAGTGAGACACTTGCTGTATTTGTACATGATACGTATTTTGGAAATTGTCCAATATATAAAATTAACAGTAATATTCTGCACCCTTCCGGAATAGTTAAGTCTGAGAAAGTACAAAATGATTCAATAAACAAAGTTTTGCTAAAATGATTTTTATCTGACGCACGTCTGCCTTGCAGGAGTTATCAGAGCTGATTGACGAGGAGAACCTGATGGGCGTGCCGGTGCTGATCTTTGCCAATAAACAGGATTTGGCCACTGCATCGCCGGCCAGTGAGATCGCAGAGGGCCTCAACCTCCATACGTACAGAGACCGGGAGTGGCAGATTCAGGCCTGTTCAGCCGTGTCTGGGGAAGGAGTGCAGGTCAGCTCCAAATTTAGCAGCCCAACTCACCTCCACTTAAGTCGTTTTTTTCACCACTGAAGCGCCACATTCTGTAATCAGCCACACTCTCTAATAATCAGACGCATTTTGTAATAATCAGACGCATTTTTTTAATAATCTGCCACACTCTGTAATAATCACCCACATGTTGTAATAATCAGCCGCATTTTTTATTAATCAGCCACATTCTGTAATCAGCCACATTTTAAGTCAAAAGTTAAAGATTGTCACACACATACTAGATGTGGCGAAATTATTCTCTGCATTTGACCCATCACCCTTGATCACCCCCTGGGAGGTGAGGGGAGCAGTGAGCAGCAGCGGTGCCGCGCCCGGGAATCATTTATGGGGATTTAAACCCCAATTCCAAGCCTTAATGCTGAGTGCCAAGCAGGGAGGTAATGGGTCCCATTTTTATAGTCTTTGGCTGGGATTTGAACACACGACCTACCGATCTCAGGGCGGACACTCTAACCACTAGGCCACTGAGTAGGTCATTTTGTAATAATCAGCCACATTTTGTAATAAACAGCGACATTTTGTAATAAAATTCATGACTGCGCTTTGTTTTAAACGATGCGTTTTGTAGTAACTTGTTACATGTTGCACGAGTTATTATTGTTGTCTTTGTCAGGGACTAATGTCGGTCTTGAACCCCAAGATGCAGAGATGGCAGGCGTAGCGCAGGAAAATATGATTTTAATTTTTTAAAAACTAAATAGTGCATCTGGTAGGTGCACGTGCAGGGAAAACAAGAACCAGGAAACCGGCTACAGGATACAATCATGGAGCCCTGACTGGAGGGCGAGGCAGGCATAAAATAGCAGACTGATTGGCAATTGCAACCAGGTGTGCCAGGCTGGCACTCAAGGACAGGTGAGGGAAACGAGCGCTTAGGGATACATGCAGGAAATGGAACCAAAATAAGAGCGCTGACAGGAAATATACACAAACACAGAGGAAAACCCAAACATAACCAAACTGTCAGTAACAAGTCTAGCAGTCTTGTGTTGAATAAAAGGTAGCAATTGGAATAGATCACTTGATTGGAAAAACGATGAAACATTTAATCTTTAGTAGAATTACTTTAAAGAATCATATAGGATTTTTTTATTAGCGAAGCATAAATTAAGTGAAGTTTTATTGATTAAAAATGGAGAATAAGATTACAAGCAAGAGAGTATCACTGACCAGTAGGGGTGCTAAAAAAAACTGAGTCATACTTTGTTAAAAAAAAAAAAAAAAAAAACTTTTTAAAAGTTATTTAAAAAATATATTTTTTGGTCATGTCCATGCTTACTCGCTGCATACGTATATGTGTTTGATTGATTGATTGAAACTTGTATTAGTAGATTGCACAGTACAGTACATATTCCCTACAGTTGACCACTAAATGGTAACACCCCAATAAGTTTTTCAACATGTTTAAGTCGGGGTCCACGTTAATCAATTCATGGTAACCAAAAGGAGGTTTTGTAACCTGTTTTGAAAATGTTTTATTCTAATTCTTATACCAAATAATACATTGTGAGAATTGGTTTAAATCGCCAATCGTGTTGAATGGAAACATTACCCCAGGAATTGTAATTAGTTCGAATCTTTAAAATGCCCAAAAAATTCCCACCTCTACTGACTAGTGTACTGCAATGTATTTTCTGATGCTTTATTATACACCAGGGATTCTCAAACTGTAGTACACCTACCATTAGTGGTAAGAATCACTTACCTAAATATTTAAACACAGTGTTACTGTTCAAACTATGTGTAATGATAGAGTGACTAAAAATATTAAATACCTTATTTCCTTGAATTGCTGCAGGGCATATAGTATGCGCCTGCCTTGAATTACTGCCGGGTCGAACTCGCTTCGCAAAATAATTAGCGCATGCTTAGTATTACCGCCTGGTCAAACTCGTGACGTCACAAGTGACACTTCACCTGTCATCATTTTCACATTTCAATACCGGTAATTTGAAATCGCATAAAGAGAAGAAGATTAACAGCTATTCAGTAGGATTTAAGGTCCAAGCTTACACCACACTCAAATTTTTACTGCATGCCTTTGGTAAGTGCCGGAGTGAGAAGAGGTTTTAAAATAATTAGCGCATGCTTACTTTTACCGCATGCCTTTGGTAAACGTAGGAGTGAGAAGAGGTTTTAAATTAATTAGTGCCCCAGCGGCAATTCAAGGAAATACGGTATGCTCGATAAAATAAAACTACTGCCTTTTTTTAATGTTAACTTAGGCATACTACGCTACTGTATTTTAATGTTGGTCAATATGTTACTACTTGGAAAGCCAGGTTTTTTTTGAGGTGGTATTTAGTAAAAAAAAAAAAAGAGTTGAAGAAACACTACATGATACTCATAACAAAAAACACTAATATAAATTAATCCATCCATCTTCTATCGCTTATTCCCTTTGGGGTTGCGGGGGGCGCTGGTGCCTATCTCACCTAGTACACCCTGGACAAGTCTCCACCTCATCACAGGGCCAACACAGATAGACAGACAACATTCACACACTAGGGACCATTTAGTGTTGCCAATCAACCTATCCCCAGGTGCATGTCTTTGGAGGTGGGAGGGGCCTATCCCCAGGTGCATGTCTTTGGAGGTGGGAGGGGCCTATCCCCAGGTGCATGTCTTTGGAGGTGGGAGGGGCCTATCCTCAGGTGCATGTCTTTGGAGGTGGGAGGGGCCTATCCCCAGGTGCATGTCTTTGGAGGTGGGAGGGGCCTATCCCCAGGTGCATGTCTTTGGAGGTGGGAGGGGCCTATCCTCAGGTGCATGTCTTTGGAGGTGGGAGGGGCCTATCCCCAGGTGCATGTCTTTGGAGGTGGGAGGGGCCTATCCCCAGGTGCATGTCTTTGGAGGTGGGAGGGGCCTATCCCCAGGTGCATGTCTTTGGAGGTGGGAGGGGCCTATCCTCAGGTGCATGTCTTTGGAGGTGGGAGGGGCCTATCCCCAGGTGCATGTCTTTGGAGGTGGGAGGGGCCTATCCCCAGGTCCATGTCTTTGGAGGTGGGAGGGGCCTATCCTCAGGTGCATGTCTTTGGAGGTGGGAGGGGCCTATCCCCAGGTGCATGTCTTTGGAGGTGGGAGGAAGCCGGAGTACCCGGAGGGAACCCACGCATTCACGGGGAGAACATGCAAACTCCACACAGAAAGATCCTGAGCCCGGGATTGAACCCAAGACTACTCAGGACCTTCGTATTATGAGGCAGACGCACCAACCCCTGTACCACCGTGCTGCCCACTAATATAAATACGAAACAGAAAAAAAATATTTATTCCCTCAATGACCAATTGCATGTTGTTGTTTTTCAAAATGTTGTGATGGAGAATCTAAATATTGCGAAAGCTATTAAAAATCTGGTAGTTTTACACAAAGAGGTCAAACATTTATATGGGGTGGTGACTTTCATATTTGTATGTAAAAAGGCTACAAAAATGTTTACAAAGTATTTGTGATTACGCTCAAAGTGTAAGCTTCTATTCGATATAATGTGCCTTTTTTGCTCTATTTTGCCCAGTTTTGGTGTTATTAGTATTTCTACAATATATCGTGGGTCGCATTTTGAGCAGCTATTTAAGTGTTTCCTCTTCCTGCAAACGCTTATCTTCTTTTTCTCTAACAGGATGGCATGAACTGGATTTGCAACAACATCATGAACAAGAAGAAGAGAACAACAACAACAACACCAACAACAACAGCAGCAGCGACCTGACATCACTTCCTGTCTCTTGTCATGGTATAAATACGTTGTTTCTGAATATACAGTAGCTCCTAGTTGAAATACAGTGAGAACATTAGGCATGGTTGATGGTGTAAATGCAAGCTTTTACTGCGTTACAACTTCTAACATCTCTACCAATATTGTAGTTGTTTGTGGGTGTAATAATCCGTGTGTTGGAGATTTCTGAAAATAAAATGTTGAGTCTTGTCCTTTTTCTTTGGCTTTTAAGCCATTTTCTATTCTTTTTGAAGAAAATGTTTTCTAACATGGCTGGTTTTTGTCGTAATGTGTACTGTGATGGGGTTTGTTTTCCCGGAACGCAAAGGAACTGACCGGTTGTGGCATGAAGGTAAAGACATATTTAATTTTTTACTCAAAAAGTGCAAAACTTACACATCGGCAGAAACAATGGACAAGAATCCAAACTTACTTAGCAGGGCATGAACAGCAAAATCAGAGTATTGACAATAGTCATAACCGGAGTGTCGAGTTTGACGCCAGGCCGACTGCCTGGCAACTACAAACTTAAATAATACAGACATGATTAGTGACAGGTGCGTGAGTCCGAACACATGACAGGTGAAACTAAATGGTTGTCATGGTGACAAAACAAGAGTGCACAAAGAGTCCAAAAACCAACAGAACAAAACATGATCACAAAGACATGACAGTTTTATGATAAGAGAATGTTTACTGTCATATGCACAATAATACCATCTTTCACGCAGAATGCTGGCAACATAAATCATATAAAAGGTACATTACACACACACACACATATATATATATATATAGATATATATATATATATATAGTATACATACATATATGTATGTATACTGTACCAACTTTATTTATAAGGCCCTTTAAAAACAACCACCATTGAAGAACAAAGAGCTGTACACCACAAAGAAATACAGGCAAAGGACAGACTAAAAAATAACATCTAAAACAGAAGTAAAATACACACTGAAAAAAAAAAAGTAAATACAAATTATATCAAGAACAACAATTTGTTAGATAAAAACAGTTTAAAGTCTCATGCTGGGTTAAAAGCCAGTGAATAAAAAAATATGTACTGTATACCGTGCATATATACATATATATACACCCCTGTGACATATGTGTACACACATATATATATATATATATATATATATATATATATATAGATACGCTTTGCAAACAAAATTAGCAGATAGAAATCATTTTAGCTGCATGTTTAAACTGTCATAATTTGAGCGGTCTGTACTGTAGTTATAGTTTTCATGTACCGTATATAGTGTTTTAACAGACGTTTTATAGTGTTGTGTATTTCACTGCTCTTTCATTTGCATTGCTTTGTTCACAGTCTAATCTTTTTTGTACTTTTATTAAGTAGACACTTTTAAAGATCTGTCCAGGGACGACAAATAAAAATAGCCGTTGTGGCTAATTCTGCTGCATTTGCAGCAATGTTGATTAATGTACACCGTCCGTGTTAAATAAAGCAATAGATGGATAAAAAGCACAATTGGTTTAGAAAATGGATGGATGCAACGTCTGTGATAATAAACAAAAGTTAAGGTAGTCCTGGAGTATAAGTTTTTAGAAATTGTGCTGGATTCACAAAATGTGAAGAAATTCAACATATCAACATATCGGCTAGATACTTAATATATAATTCAACAACAACAAAAAACCCTGATTCAAATTACTGTATCTCAAGCTGGACTAACAAACTTAAATTGGTGCAAGTTTTTGTTGTTGTTGTTGGGGTTTTTTTGGTTAATCTTAAAGGACCAAAAATAAAAGCCTACACTGCAAAAACTGAAATCTAAGTGAAAATACAGTAAATATCTCAAATAAGGGTGATATTTGTTTATTTTCTTTCTGATAAGATAGATCTTCTGACTAAGCAGATTTCATGTTAGAGTGTTTTACTTGTTTTAAGTGTTTTGGTCCTAAATGATGTCAGTAAGATATTACAGTTGTTGCTGAGATTTGATGACCTATATTCAATAAAACATGCTTTAAATTAGAATATCAACTGTTGCCGAGCTGCGTCCTCAACACTCACAAGTATAAAACAGTTTTGTATATAAAAATATACAAGATATATATATATCTTTTTTTTATTATTTAAATAAACAATTACAAAAGTAATTTATTTATTTTTATTTTTTTTTAAACAAACAAAAAACTAAAAATAAAAAATTACAAAAGTAAAACCAAGATACTGCCCTATTTATAACGGGACGGCGTGGTGAAGTTGGGAGAGTGGCCGTGCCAGCAACCTGAGGGTTCCTGGTTCAATCCCCACCTTCTACCATCCTAGTCACGTCCGTTGTGTCCTTGAGCAAGACCTTTTAACGGGGCAACTTGTGGGAACCCATCAGCGTTCCTGTTCTGTAACCCTCTACACTGTTTTTATGTCTAATCTTGAACGGGTTTGTGTTGAAAACTGTCATGCTATGTGGTCACGTTTTGTTTAGTTATGTTCTGTTTGGTTTTTAAACTTTTTGTGCACTTGTTTGTTTTGTCGCCATGACGACCAATTAGTTCACCTGATTCATTTGGACTCACCCACATGATTTGTTTTGACTCACGCACCTGTCACTAATCATGTCACTATTATTTAAGCTTGTAGTTGCCAGGCAGTCGGCCTGGCGTCATTGTACTCTGTTTCATACCTATTTCATGTCATAGTTCATGCGGCCCTGCTCACGTCACCACAAGTGAGTTTTTGTTTGTTAAATTCCACAGTTAGTGCCTTTCATTTTTATGTCCATAGTTCTGCCTTTGTGTTAGTTTTTTTTTTTTGTTTCATTAGCCAGGTTTTTTCCCCGCCTTGTGCACGCCTTTTGTTTGCACTTTTTTCATAGTGGTTAATTAAACATGGCTTTACCTTCACGCCATGTCTGGTCCAGTTCCTTTGCATTCCGGGATAACAAACCACATCACAGTCCACGTTTTGACAAAAACAAAGTTTCGTTGTACTTGTGCAATGACAATAAAGACCTGTCCTATGCTACCACAACAAACAATAGAGATTGTTGACAATCACTTGCACGTGTGTGAATTTAAGGGAAATGTTTGCGCAACATCAAAATATGTTTTGTCCTTGCACAGATGTGCTCAGCTCTTTTCTTTCCCCCTCATCCTCCCTTGTCTCCGACACCAATGCTGGCTGAAATCTTCCATCCGGCCGCCAAGGCTGGGATTTATTGGCTCTTTGGTTGCTATTGTCTGGAGATGTAATTAAACATCTGAAAGCACTTGGAAATTGCATTCTTTGGCTGGTCTTCCTCATGAAACCTGCTCATAATTACTTTCTTTCTGCATGTTGAGAATGATATTTGAAGGGGGTCGAAGTGGGGGACTGTCTGGCACAAATGACAATTTACTGGTGTGTGTGGTGCCTTGATATAACACACACTGAGAACAAGTCCTTGAACATTCTGTGGACCTCGTCTGCTTGAAGACGCTCTACAAATAACAAATACCGTATTTCATTGAATTGCTGCTGGGTATATAGTACGCACCTGCCTAGAATTACTGCCGGGTCAAACTTGTTTCGCAAAATATTATTTTTATTAGCGCATGTTTAGAATTTCCGCCGGGTCAAACTCGTTTCGCCAAATAATTAGCATATGCCTAGAATTTCCGCCGGGTCAAACTCGTCACGTCACGAGTGACACTTCACCTGTCATCATTTTCAAAATGGAGGAGGCTGATTTCAATCATTTGAAATCGCATAAAGGGAAGAAGATTAAGAGCTATTCAGTAGGATTTAAGGTCCAAGCTATTGAATATGCTAAAAAGAACAGTAAGCAGCTATGTTTTATTAATATACCGTAGCTGCGTGTGTCAAATATGAGTCATCAAATGACTCCCGCCTCCTGGTGGTAGAGGGCGCTAGTGATCCTTCTTGTGACTACTCGGCTGCAGAAGAAGTGACAACAAGCAGCAAGAGTGAGCAGCGATCCTTTATTTTTTCCTCTCGCTTGCACTTTTAACATGGAGGATTACATATCTAAAATAAAACAGTTTTCTAAACTGGACTTTCAATGGAAGCAGGAGGTAATAAAGGAAGATCTCCATCGAGACAGAGACACTTTAAAAACTGAAGAAAGATAAGGAAGACTTCTATAAACAAGTTATCAATGCTTTTGATCAGAAGGAGCTGCACATGGACTTCATTTATAGGTAAAGGGACGGCGTGGCGCAGTGGGAGAGTGGCCGTGCGCAACCCGAGGGTCCCTGGTTCAAATCCCACCTAGTACCAACCTCGTCACGTCCGTTGTGTCCTGAGCAAGACACTTCACCCTTGCTCCTGATGGGTGCTGGTTGGCGCCTTGCATGGCAGCTCCCTCCATCAGTGTGTGAATGTGTGTGTGAATGTGGAAGTAGTGTCAAAGCGCTTTGAGTACCTTGAAGGTAGAAAAGCGCTATACAAGTACAACCCATTTATCATTTAAAGGTAAGACCATAATAACGTTTTTTTTCATTAAATTTGATATTAATGATGGTATCCTTACATCACACTAAATTTTTTAAACGCAGGCCTAAATTTACCGCATGCCTTTGGTAAGTGCCGGAGTGAAAAGAGGTTTTAAATTAATTAGCGCCCCGGCAGCAATTGAAGGAAATACAGTAATCCCTTTGACAAAAACTCTTCACTAAGCAAGAAGCCAACCTTTTAAAAGCAGAGACTCCGCACCTTCTGCTCTTATATCAAAGCTGAGAAATGATTTTGACTCGAGAGAAAAATGTGTCTCTGGGGGTTAATGTTGACATTGATACAATGTTGATATGTTCACATATTTATTGATAAGTGAACATATCAATGATTGGTATGTTCACTTAAAGCTGTAAAAGTTTGCTGTACAGAATGTGCCTTTAGGTTCCTTATTTTTTTCAGCAACACTAAAACCAAAAGTCACAATGTCCGACGGAATTCTACAAACAGATCACCTCAGGGTTGTTTTGGTTTCCATGGGGATTAATTGGGTTCACCTGCCTCTGGTTAATGCTCAACAACAGGTGAGCGTGCCGACCACTCACCAGAGGCAGGTGAACCCAATTAATGCATTTTGGGAAATTCCCTTGAAATCAATGCGGCTTTCTTCAAAGTTCCACAACTCCCACATTTTTTTTATCCGATTCAAACTGTTCCAACTTGAAAAATATTCAGCCTGTCCAGAGATGTTGTGCTAGTCTACTTCAACAATTATAAGAAAATTCCAAAATTGCTTCTTCGTCTTCTCCAGATATTCTACCTTCCACATGTTTCACCCGATTCAAACAGTTCTAAATTCAAACTGTTCAGCCTATTCGGGAATGGCGGGCTTTCTCTTGACAAAATTCCCAGATTTCCCAGAATTCCGTGTTTTCCGGGACATTTTCTCCATTCAAAATCAATTGGCCATTTTTCAAATTTCCACCATTTCCAAATTTTTCAACCGACTCAAATCATTCCACCATCCTGGAAATATGAATTACTCTTTTTCCAAGGTAAAAAAAAATTCCAGGATTTTTCCCGTATTCCGGGACATTTTTCCATTCAAAATGAATTGGCCATTTTTCAAATTTCCACCATTTCCACATTTTTTAACCGACTCAAACCATTCCACCTTCAACACATTCCACCATCCTGGAAATATAAAGTATTCTTTTCCAAGCTCAAAAAAATTCCAGGATTTTTCTAGAATTCCTGGTTTTCAAAAGCCCTATTTTCACCCTTTTTTACGGCGACGACTCCTTCCACAACTGGGAAAAAAAATAACAGTTTGACCAAAATACCAGGAAATTCCGTAATACCATTTTTCAATTCAACATGTTACTACTTCAACATTTCTCCACCGATTTTAAAAATTCCAACACCAACCATTTCAACTCATTCACGTTTTTTTTTTACCATTTTCAAAAAAAAAACTATTTTCCTGAAATCCCCACAATTCCCTTGAAATCAATGGCACATTCTTCAAAGTTCCACAAATCCCACATTTTTTAATCCTATTCAAACTGTTCCAACTTCAAAAGTATTCAGCCTGTCCCCAAATTGTGTGAAATTGTGTGTGGTCTACTTCAACAATTACAAGAAAATTCCAGAATTTCGAAATTGTGTGAAATGGTGTGCTCTACCTGCGATGAGGTAGCGACTTGTCCAGGGTGTACACCGCCTTCCGCCTGATTGTAGCCGTTGCCTGATTTCCACCATTTCCACATTTTTCAACCGACACAAATGATTCCACCTTCAACACATTCCACCATCCTGGAAATATGAATGACTCTTTTTCCAGTTTAAAAAAAATTCCAGGATTTTTCCTAGTTTTCCGGGACATTTTTCCATTCAAAATGAATTGACCATTTTTCAAATTCCCACCATTTCCACATTTTTTAACCGACACAAACCATTCCACCTTCAACACATTCCACCATCCTGGGGATATAAAGTATTTTTTTCCGAGTTCAAAAAAATTCCAGGATTTTTCCAGAATTCCTGGTTTTCCAAAGCCCTATTTTCACCCTTTTTTCCGGCGACTACGCTTTCCACGACTGGAAAACAGTTTGACCAAAATTCCAGGAAATTCCGTAATACCATTTTTCAATTCCACATGTTACTACTTCAACATTTCTCCACCGATTTTAAAAATTCCAAAACCAACCATTTCAACTCATTCACACCATTCAAGGTTTTTTTTATACCATTTTCAAAAAAATTCCCTCTTTTCCTGAAATTCACACAATTTTGGGAAATTCCCTTGAAATCATTGGCACATTCTTCAAAGTTCCACAACTCCCACATTTTTTATCCGATTCAAACTGTTCCAACTTCAAAAATATTCAGCCTGTCCCGAAAATGTGTGAAATTGTGTGAAATTGTGTGAAATTGTGTGAAATTGTGGGGTCTACTTCAACAATTACAAGAACATTCCAGAATTTCGAAATTGTGTGAAATGGTGTGCTCTACCTGCGATGAGGTGGCGACTTGTCCAGGGTGTACGCCGCCTTCCGCCTGATTGTAGCTGTAGCCTGATTTCCACCATTTCCACATTTTTCAACCGACACAAATGATTCCACCTTCAACACATTCCACCATCCTGGAAATATGAATTACTCTTTTTCCAGTTTAAAAAAAATTCCAGGATTTTTCTCGTATTCCGGGACATTTTTCCATTCAAAATGAATTGGCCATTTTTCAAATTCCAACCATTTCCACATTTTTCAACCGACTCAAACCATTCCACCTTCAACACATTCCACCATCCTGGGGATATAAAGTATTCTTTTCCGAGTTCAAAAAAATTCCAGGATTTTTCCAGAATTCCTGGTTTTCCAAAGCCCTATTTTCACCCTTTTTACAGCGACTACGCTTTCCACGACTGGAAAACAGTTTGACCAAAATTCCAGGGAATTCAGTAATACCATTTTTCAATTCAACATGTTACTACTTCAACATTTCTCCACCAATTTTAAAAATTTCAACACCAACCATTTCAACTCATTCAAGTTTTTTTTTTACCATTTTTTAAAAAAAAAACTCTTTTCCTGAAATCCCCACAATTCCCTTGAACTCAATGGGACTTTCTTCAAAGTTCCACAACTCCCACATTTTTTATCCGATTCAAATTGTTCCAACTTGAAAAATATTCAGCCTGTCCCCAAATTGTGTGAAATTGTGTGTGCTCTACTTCAACAATTACAAGAAAATTCCAGAATTTGGAAATTGTGTGAAATGGTGTGCTCTACCTGCGATGAGATAGTGACTTGTCCAGGGTGTACGCCGCCTTCCGCCTGATTGTAGCTGAGATAGCCACCAGCGCCCCCCCTGAATCCAAAGGGAATGAGTGGTAGAAAATGGATGGATGGATGGTGTGCTCTACTTCAACAATTACAAAAAAAATTCCAGAATTTCAGTGGAACTTCAGCATTGGAACATTCACACCCAATTCCTTCCGGAATCGCCTCATCTAGTTTATTTATTTATTGTTTCCGCCAAAAAACCCCATCTCAGGCCTTCATGACAAAGCTGGCATATAAGTGACGGTGTTATTTTGAGATTTGGCATCCTTACCCACGGCGCATGTGATGTCTCCCTCTCCCTGGCTCCTGTTTCCATGGCAACCCTCCTTGTTATCATCCTCCCGCCGTTGTCGCTCTCTGCCTCCATGTCCGTGGCCGAGATCGAGCCGTGCTCCTCCAAAGAAGACGCCCACAGCGACGCAGGCAGGAAGAAAAGACAAATAGGAAGATAAGAAAATGCAACGTCTTTTTGACTCCATTGTGCAATTTTTTTTTCCCTGGTAGGGCCGCCGTCATGCCTCCGGTCACTCGCCTGCCGCCCGACGCCGCCCCGGTGACCCTTGGCCCCGGGCATCTCCCGTGGCAGGAGGGCCACACCATCCTGATAGTGGTGGTGTTCTGTGTGGTGTGTCTCCTGCTGCTGTCGGCGCTCTTCTACAGCCTCTGCTTCCACTGCTCCCTCGCTTCGGTGCCGTCGCCCGACCCGCCCGGCGCCGGCAGGGGCAGCCCCGATCGAGAGGACGCCACCTTCAAGTGCAGCCCCGATCGAGAGGACGCCACCTTCAAGTGCAGCCCCGATCGAGAGGACGCCACCTTCAAGTGCAGCCCCGATCGAGAGGACGCCACCTTCAAGTGCAGCTCGTCCGACGGCCTGTCAGCGGGGAACCGCCTCTGATTCTGATGGCGGCCTGTCATTGTGTCTTTTCTCTCAAGTACTATTGTTGTGTTACTTTCAAATTGTTTAGTTTTAATCACACCTTCATAGACACAAAAGTATTCCATGCTGCTAAAAAAAATAAGTACTCAAATTATTATTTTTTATTGTGTGCCTGAATATTTTTTTCATGTTGCATTTGTTTCCGGTCCCTAAAAGTTCTTTCTTTGATGTGCTTATCTTCGTACTTTTGTTTGCTTCTTGGTTCTTTCTTTTGATTTTTATGTGCTGTTACATTAAATTATGTTTTGTTACGCTTCGTTACTTTATATCGCATGTAATTGTAAAGCTGCAACAATGAATCAGTTAGCAAAAATTCCAGACTTTATGAATCGTTCTTCGCTAACAACCATAACATTTTGAAGGTGTGTTATTGTTTGTGCTACAGTGCCATCTTTTGGACCACTTTGCTCACTGCAGGTGCCGAACGTCCACAATATTTTCATCTGTTTAGTGCTTTGAAATGGAAGTATGTGGAGGGGGGCGTGGCCTGCAGGGTGTGACGGGACCGGCCTCAAAGACAGCGACAGGTGAGTAGATGGCCCAGGTGGGCCTTGTCATCGAATAAGCTGTCGCTGTCTTCGAGACCGGTCCTGGCACACCCCTTAACGTGGCAAGCCCGCAGGCCACGCCCCCCCCTCCCTCCACAAAGCACAAATGTCGTTCTGTCTTCTAGTCATCCAAAGCATTTCTACTCGTATGGATTTTTCATTTGTCGCTCTAAGCAACGTTTGAAAGTTTCAGCGTAAATTCCAGACTGTAAGGGGCTACTTACAAATGCTGTTCAGTTTTCTAGTCATCCATATCAATCAATCAATCAATCAATGTTTATTTATATAGCCCTAAATCACAAATGTCTCAAAGGACTGTACAAACCATTACGACTACAACATCCTTGGAAGAACCCACATAAGGGCAAGGAAAACTCACACCCAGTGGGACGCCAGTGACAATGATGACTATGAGAACCTTGGAGAGGACCTCAAATGTGGGCAACCCCCCCCCCCCCCCTCTAGGGGACCGAAAGCAATGGATGTCGAGCGGGTCTAACATGATACTGTGAAAGTTCAATCCATAGTGGCTCCAACACAGCCGCGAGAGTTCAGTTCAAAGCGGATCCAAGACAGCAGCGAGAGTCTCGTCCACAGGAAACCATCCCAAGCGGAGTCGGATCAGCATCGTAGAGATGTCCCCAACCGATACAGGCGAGCGGTCCATCCTGGGTCCCGACGAGCGGTCCATCCTGGGTCCCGACTCTGGACAGCCAGTACTTCATCCATAGCGTTTCTACCTGTGCAGATTCTTCATTCGTCACTCCAAACAACGTTTGTAAGTTTCAGCACAAATTCCAGACTGTAAGGCGCTACTTACAAATGCTGTTCTGTCTTTTAGTCATCCATAGTGTTCTACTCATGCAGATTCTTCATTTGTCGCTCCAAGCAACGTTTGGAAGTTTTAGCGTAAATTCCAGACTGTAAGACGCTACTTACAAATGTTGTTCCCTCTTGTAACCGTCCTTTGCGTTTCTACTCGTGTGGATTCTTCATTCATCGCTCCAAACATTTGGAAGTTTTACAGTGTAACTAAAACAATTCATACTTACTAGACCGTCCAGCGTGTGATGTCTATAGGAGTGTTTTCATGCACATCTGTACGTGCTACCTGTAATGGAAGTAGCATCGTTTGCATGAGCTAATATGCTAACACGTTTGCAGTACTATCCTCTACTCCTACTTGTGGGGGCTTCCTACCAGATGTTGCTAATGTCTTTATACTTTTTCCTAAAGTCCAAACCTGCAATAATGTAGGATTCCAATTCCCTGGGGGCGAGAGCCACCACTCTCTTGGTGATGGACGTGTGCACTTTAGATCATAGTAGAACAATCCTTTAAAGCAGGGGTGTCAAACTCAAATACAAAGTGGGCCAAAATGTAAAACTGAACAGAGTCACGGGCCGAGGTTGAACAAATTAACCTTTTAATATGGACCCAAACAAGTTTTGCATTGAATATTGAACAAGCAAGGCTTATATAACTTTATAGTCACATGCAAAATCCAGTTTCAAAAATAATCATTAAAAAATATCAATGGCATATCAAATAAAATTTAAATACAAACTGAAGGCCTCTTTTCTATTTGCAGCCCTCTGAGGTAATGATTTAGGGCTATATAAGTAAACATTGATTGAAATATCAAAATAAAGGCTAATATTAAATTTGAAAATAAAAATGACAATATCAAATTAATCAAACATTCAAGCCTTGAAGTAGCAAGAGAAAGTGCATGAGTAAAACATTAATTATTCCTTGGGGGGGGGTATTGTAGCGTCCCGCAAAAGTTAGTGCTACAAGGGTTTCTGGGTATTTGTTCTGTTGTGTTTATGTTGTGTTACGGTGCAGATGTTCTCCCGAAATGTGTTTGTTATTCTTGTTTGGTGTGGGTTCACAGTGTGGTACATATTTGTAAGATTGATAAAGTTGTTTATACGGCCACCCTCAGTGTGACCTGTATGGCTGTTGAACAAGTATGCTTCTGCATTCACTTGTGTGTGTGTGTGTGTGTGTGTGTGTGCGTGTGTGTGTGTGTGTGTGTGTGTTTTAAAGCCGCATATATTACGTGGCTGGGTTAGCACGCTATTTCTATGTAGGAAAAGCGGACGTGACGACAGGTTGTAGAGGACGCTAAAGGCAGTGGCGTTAATGCACGCCCCCTATATTGTCGTCCGGGTAGAAATGGGGAGAATTTCGGGAGAATGTTTACCCTGGGAGATTTTGGGGAGGGGCACTGAAATTTGGTCCGGGAAAATCGGAGTATGAGTATTAGTGGTGAATGCGGTGTTACAGCGGCATCGCCGCTGTATAAAACCGGCGGGCCAGCTCTAATGTTAATTTCATACTGCCTCAAGGGCCAAATGAAATCACACGGCGGACCAAACTTGGCCAGAGTTTGACATCCATGCTTTAAAGGATCTTTGTTACGGCGCACGCCCAGTCTGTTTCTCTCACATCTGCGGGAGCACCGAGAGGCTCTGCTGTGAGCTCCACAGGACACGCCCACCACGCTTGCCGCACAGACCGTGTCCATGCGTCGCCACAGCCAAAGACAATCTGCTATCAGCGCACCTGGTTCTAATCAGATAAGCAGCATGAGGACCAGTACACCCAAGGATCCTTGCGGGAACTTAGTTTCTCAATGGTGTACCTACCCTCCGTCGCCCTAAAAGTGAGCTGTGAGTCTTTCTCTCGCCCTGGATCATCTGCCTGCCCAAACGGACTGCTTACCTGTTTTGTCCCTCCTCTCTCCCAACACAACATTTACAGTAACACTCAGCAGCTAATCTACACACATAGTCACACACATACGCTCTTGGATTTTGTCACACACCATTTTAAGTTTATTAATATTATTTAGTGTATATATATGATTATTGTTCCTCTTTCCCTGGTGTCTGTTGCCGTCATCTCCCCTTAGTAAACATCACAATCCTGTGACTAAATACAAACACATGCCAGCTCCCAATCATATAAGAAAATTGTACATTATAATTCACCACAATCCCTTTGTAGCCTGTATCTTTGATGTAAGCTACCTGGCGACATGGCTCTAAAAGTAGTTAAGCTAGAGGAAACGCTACTTGTTCAAAAAGTAGAGAAGCTACCGGGAAATGTAGCTTGGCTAAGTTTCCTTGCGGGAACTTAGTTTCTCAATGGTGTACCTACCCTCCGTCGCCCTGAAAGTGAGCTGTGCGTCTCTCTCTCGCCCTGGATCATCTGCCTGCCCAAACGGACTGTCTTCCTGTTTTGACCCTCCTCTCGCCCAACACAACATTTACGGTAACGCTCAACAGCTAATCTACACACATAGTCACACACACTCTCTTGGATTTTGTCACACACCATTCTATAGTTTATTAGTATTATTATATACATATTGACTATATATAGAATAAATCATTGTACATGAACCCCCTTGTGTCTGTTGCCGTCATCTCCCCTTAGGAAACATCACAATCCTGAGACTAAATACAAACACATGTCAGCTCCCAATCATATAAGAAAATGTTACATGGTATACACTTCCTTTGTAGCTTGTAGCTTTGATGTAAGCTACCTTGTAGCTACTTGTAGAACAAGTAGTGAAGCTACTGGGATATGTAATTAAGCTACGTAGTCTAGCTACATGTAGCTTGTGACTGCCCACAGCAAACAAGTCTGCACACATTTGAAGCCAACTTGCTTTAATTCCACTGAGCTGAAGCTCACTGATACGCAAACATCCACGGAAGAAGAATAAATTCAGTTGTCAGTAGCGGGCAACACTGCCAGAAATATCTCCAGCATAAATGTTCAACCACATGGCAGTGAACACTTGTTGGTGCGAGGAAAATCTCCGTGCAGACTTATTTATATTCAAATGAAATAGATGCGTGTGATTAAGCTGTGTCGTGAAATCCCATGTTGTCATATTCTGTCAGTCAGCAGCCCAAAAGGCAAACAAGCACATGTCTATCAGATATTGGGATCTTGTTAAGTGGTTTTCCCAAAAAGTGCAGCAATACAAAGTAATACAGGTCAATTAGTGACTACAGCATCAGTTAGACTTTTACCAGAGACCGGGGTTCAGGACACGGAACACGTTGTGCTCTTGGAGCAGTGGGAGTCAGAGGAGCCGTCATGTGACTCTATGATGGAGTCCCCGCCGTCCGAATCCGGTGACACCAGCTCCAGGTGAGCGTCCTCCAGGCCGTCCTGTAAGACGTCTTTGTAGTGGGACTGAGGAGACAAGTTCAAGTTCAAGTTGATTCATTATCGTCCATTCCTCGACATACTTGCCAACCTTCAGACCTACCAATTCAAGAGATGGGGGCTCGGGCTACGGGGGGTTTGAGTTGGAAGGGAGGCGGGGTTTGGTGGTAGCGGGGGTGTATATTTTAGCGTCCCAGAAGAGTTAGTGCTGCAAGGGGTTCTGGGTAACGTATTTTTCGGAGTATAAATCGCTCCGGAGTATAAGTCGCACCTGCCGAAAATGCATAGTAAAGAAGGAAAAAAACATAATGTGGAGAGGCGGAGCCGACGGTCCGACACAGCGACAGGGCACGCTGGAGCCCGGCCAAAGTGGCGGTAAGGAGGCGGAGAATGCGTGCGAGCGGCGAGGCGGGGCATGCCGGGAGCGACGCCACAAGCGAGATCAGGTGCGTGGATCACGCACCTGGACACAATTTATGAATCCTTTTGCAAGGGGCGGCAGCTGTGAACGTGAGGAAGAGTGGCGGAGAAACAAGGAAGAGAGCGACAGCGAGAGGCAGAGGCAAAAGACGTGGACGGCTGAAAAGCGACACGGAGGACAAGCGGTGAGAGCGCGACGGAAACTGAAGAGCAACCCGCAAAAGACTTTCTTGATTGAAAAAAAAAGACGTCTACACCTGCTCAAAGATGTCCCTGCTTCGTCTACTTCTTGTTGTGTGTGCAGTTGTGGACTGAACCCCAAAAGCCCTAGATGTTATTGTAGCGTCCCGGAAGAGTTAGTGCTGCAAGGGGTTCTGGGTATTTGTTCTGTTTTGGTTATGTTGTGTTACGGTGCAGATGTTCTCCCGAAATGTGTTTGACATTCTGGTATGGTGTGGGTTCACAGTGTGGCGCATATTTGTAACAGTGTTAAAGTTGTTTATACGGCCACCTTCAGTGTGACCTGTATGACTGTTGACCAAGTGTGGTTTGCATTCACTTGAGTGTGTGTGTGTGTGTGTGTGTGTGTGTGTGTGTGTGTGTGTGTGTGTGTGTGTGTGCGTGCGTGCGTGCGTGCGTGTGTGTGTGTGAGTGGGTGCTTGAAATCAACATTATCGTTAAACCAGTTAAAAGCTCACACGTTTCTGCATTTCTTGACATCTTCGAGTAAAGACCATTGTTAAAGACGTCCAAAGCTACATTACTATGTGACTGGGCTGGCATTTTAAGGCACGCCCCCAATATTGTTGTCCGGGTGGAAATCGTGAGAAATTCTAAGGAATTGTTGCCCTGGGAGATTTTTGGGAGAGGCACTGAAATTTGTGAGTCTCCCGTGGAAATCGGGAGATTTGGCAAATATGTTTTTCACATTTACAAGACATTTAAGAACTAAAATGACACTTTCAGCACAGTCCCACTAAGAGCAGACATACACTACAGGGAGTAAAGACAGGACCGCTGACGGGTCAGCCACTTACGGCGCCCCTTAAAAAGGTGTGAAACGGGTGAATATTCAGTCAAAGGCTGGACCCCATGAGAAGGGTTCCGGACTGAGGCCAAGGGGGAAAAAACTCTTAGCCGTAGCACACATAAACATGTTACATAGAATCAATCAGACTTGCAACAGAGGTGAGGGAGCGGGTGATACGGACGCTACTCAGCCGTCCATTGCCCCTAAGGGAAATCGAGCGGTGGTGAAGGCGTGGGGCGAGCTCATTGGCAGCATTTGAAAACAACGACGCGTGATCGCCGTACCTTATGGACTGATGTTTCCTCCGCCCGACACTCCTCCGTAGAGCCTTCTGGAGAAGGGCCCGAAATCTCCATCTTGATGCGATGAGAGTGAATGGATTTGATGTCGTCTTCGTCCTCGCCGGCCATTAGTGGGAAAACCTGCGAGTGAGGAATGAAAAATACCAAAATAAGTTCAAAAAGCAATATACATATACATATATATATATATATATATATATATATATATATATATGTATAAATGATAAATGGGTTGTATTTGTATAGCACTTTTCTACCTTCAAGGTACTCAAAGCGCTTTGACACTACTTCCACATTCACACACTGATGGAGGGAGCTGCCATGCAAGGCGCTCACCAGCACCCATCAGGAGCAAGGGTGAAGTGTCTTGCTCAGGACACAACGGACCTGACAAGGTTGGTACTAGGTGGGGATTGAATCAGGGACCCTCGGGTTGGCACGGTCACTCTCCCACCGCGCCACGCCGTCCCTATATATATATATATACATATATATATATATATACATATATATATATATATGTATGTGTGGGAAAAATCACAAGACTACTTCATCTCTACAGAACTGTTTCATGAGGGGTTCCCTCAATCATCATATCATATATATATATATATATATATATATATATATATATATATATATATATATATATATATATATAAACATCATGGAGTATTCAAAGTGTGCAGTTTTTTTACTAAAATAGGGAATTTTTACAAACTAATTATTCATGTTTACATTGATTCTTACGGGGAACTCTGCTTCTTTTTACGAACTTGACTTTATCACGTTGAAGAACCAATGAAGTTGTTAAATGGAGGTTCCACTGCAAGTGATTTTGTGTTCGTCCTACCAGTCCTTCCTCATCTCCTGTGGCTTCAGTCCCAAGCACGATGGTCTTGCTGATGGTCTGGGTCTCAAATTGAGGACACGCCGCTTGAGCGTTGCCGTCTTTGTCTCGCTTTCCTTTCAGCCAGTAGGTCTCGATCTCCACGTTGCCCTGAAAGATGAACAGATGGAGAGAAAGTCTATTGATCACATGATCCAATGCAGGAGTTCTTAACCTTTTTGAAGGGATCGAGGTATACAAAAATGTTGGTCATTTAACCCTTGATTTTAATTGTATTCAATATTTAAATCTAACCTACTTTCAGTTTAACAGGATTTTGTCAAATGATAAGAAAACATGTGTTGATCACAAAGATCAAGGCTTAGGTCAGGCTGATTACAAAAATAACTTCTCATCAAATGTACTGCAAAACAGCTAATAAAAATTAAATGTACATCCAATTATCCATCCACCCACCCGCTTGTCCCTTTTGGGGTCATGAAGTGTTTAAATGAATGAATTATCACAAAATGTATGGTAAATAATAATGTTTTTTTACAATAAACTTTGAGTAAAACTAAGTGCAAATTCACAACTTTAGTCAGAAATAAAAACTTCTCTGACTTTAGCTCGAGCTTCTTCTGTTTGTTTGATGTTGTCATTACTGCCACCAGTGGAGGAAAAGTGTATTACAACTGAGAAACAGCTATTTTTTGGCTGCCATCTAGGAGGTATTCACGGCCCAAAAATGGGCCCCCGCCCTATGGTTAAGGAACACTGGCTTAATGTATTGTTATTAGCACACATTCTACACACAATTGTTGTACATCGTTGGTGTCAAACACATTTTAGCTCAGGGGCCACATGGAGGAAAATCTGTGCACACGGGGGCCGGACTATCAAAATCATGGCATTAAAGCAGGGGGGTCCAAACTTTATCCACTGAGGGCCGCACACTGAAAAATCAAAGCAAGTGGGGGCCATTTTGATATTTTTCATTTAAAAAAAAAAACAATACAATATATGTATAAAAAATATACATTTTGGCCTCCACTCAGGTTTAATCTCAGGGACCCCAAAGGGTTTTGGTCAAAAAAATATTAAAAATGTGTCATTATTCAGTATTATTTTTTTATTATTATTCAAGTTTTAAATCTCTAGATCAACATTAAGTCTATCTGTCAATATTATGATTTTAAAGATTTAAGTTGTGTGCTCTTTTTGTCACAAAAAAACTGTTTTTTTAAGGAAAAAGCACAAAATATGCAATATTTTCACCCCAAAAATGTTTTAAGTGGAATATTTGAGATTTTATAATATTTGGAGCATAAAAAAGATCAATTACTCATAACACCAATGATTTTAATTAATTATTATTTTTTGAGCAATGACACTTAAAAACAAATCACACTAAAATAATTGGGGATCCAAAAGGGTCCCACTCATTAAAGTGTTAAAAAATAATATATATATTTTTTTACTGTTACTTTTAACACAATAATCTCCAGATCAACTTCAGATCAATCCGTCAATTATAAGTTTTATTGTTGTTGAGGTTTTTTCTTTGTTCATTTCAGGTCCTTCTTTAGAAAAAACAGCTCAGTTTTTTATATGGCAAACACAAAATATGCAACATTTTCCCCAAAAAATATCTCAAAGTGGAATATTTAATGTGACGTAATTGAAGCCTTGAATAGGTCAATAATTCATAATGACATTGATTTTGATTTATTATTATTTTTGAAAGAAAGAAACAGCCTGCATGGCAGCTTTGTGTTATTAGAGTAAATATTGCAACATTTTCTTGTTACATTTCACCCGTTTGCTCCTTTATATCACTTTTTATGTTTCAAAATGTTTTCAATCGTATCGTTAGAATGTGTAAAAAATGACCTGCAAATGGCCCCCGGGCCGCACTTTGGACACCCCTGAGTTAAGGCTAAAAAATAAAGACAACTTCAAATTGTTTTTTTTGTCTTACTTTGGCCAAAAAAATAGAACAAAAATCACAATAAAAGTATAGAAAAAATACCAGCAGCAGTAAAGTTTAGATCCATGAAGGAAAGAAGAAAATAAATGAATGTTTATAACTGAATACATTTACATATGCATCATAATGTGTTTTCTTTTGCAATATTTTGAAAAATAAATTAAGTAACGTTTATAACAACCTTTTTCCAAAACACAATATATAATGTGAGATATAACAAGATAATGCTTACATTTATCATTTGTTTTCAAAACGCTTACAAAGACGTGGGACACCAAACATTTAGTGGAGGACCCCAGTCTTATAACTTTTTGAAACATTTTGAAAATTCCTAGCGTCAACATTGATGGAATATTTGTGCACTGCAAAAAGTGTTCAAAAACAAGAAAAAAAATACAAAAATGAAGGGTATTTTACTTGAACTAAGCAAAATTATCTGCCAATAGAACAAAAACATTTGGCTTGTCAAGACTTTCCAAAACAAATAAAATTAGCTAATTTCAATGAACCCATAAATAGCTTAAAATAAGTATATTCTCACTCATAACAAGTGCACTTTTCCTGGTAGAAAAAAAAAAAGAGACCTTTTTGCTCAATATGTTGAAAAATATTCTGAAATGAAGTAAATGCTAGTACCATTAACTAGACACACATATATATATATATATATATATATATATATATATATATATATATATATATATATATATATATATATATATATATAAATATATATATATATATATAAATATATATATATATATATAAAGACATGCACCTGGGGATAGGCCCCTCCCACTTCCAAAGACATGCACCTGGGGATAGGCCCCTCCCACCTCCAAAGACATGCACCTGGGGATAGGTTGATTGGCAACACTAAATGGTCCCTAGTGTGTGAATGTTGTCTGTCTATCTGTGTTGGCCCTGCGATGAGGTGGCGACTTGTCCAGGGTGTACCCCGCCTTCCACCCGATTGTAGCTGAGATAAACGCCAGCGCCCCCCGCGACCCCAAAAGGGAATAAGCGGTAGAAAATGGATGGATGGATGGATATATATATATACATATATATATATATATATTCATCCATCCATCATCTTCCGCTTATCTGAGGTCGGGTCACGGGGGCAGCAGCCTAAGCAGAGAAGCCCAGACTTCCCTCTCCCCAGCCTCTTCGTCCAGCTCTTCCTGGGGGATCCCGAGGCGTTCCCAGGCCAGTTGGGAGTCATAGTCTTCCCAATGTGTCCTGGGTCTTCCCCGTGGCCTCCTACCGGTTGGTCGTGCCCTAAACACCTCCCTAGGGAGGCGTTCGTGTGGCACAGGAATTTTTATTGTATATATATATATATATGTGTATGTATATAAAATACAGCAAATATCACCCTTATTTGATATATTTAATCTTACTTAGATATCAGTTTTTGAAGTGTGCGGGCAAAACAGCAGCAGGCGGCTGTGGCCTGTGGGCCGTTTCTAATGCTAATCAAATATCATCCCGGGGACCATAGATCAGTCATTCAAACTGTGCAGGATCCAGCCCGCGGGCCTTGACTTTGACCCCCTGCTGTACACACGACATAAACCAGGCACAGGCGGTCTAACGCTAGAAACTTTTTCCACCAGCAGCTTTAGACGGAACTTTGCTGGCATTATCAGAGAAAGTAGTCAAGCTGCACTTTCCCGCTCTCAATGCTAAACATGTTCACCGCCCAGAGCCCAAACATTGCCAACTATTAGATTTTTTGTAAATAATTCAGAAATAGTTTTGTGGGCTTGCTGATACACAACATCTTCCATTTGCAGCGATGCCAGCCTGGGGGAAGGTTTTGGAACGGCAGATACATATTTATATTTATATTTATATTTATATTTATATTTATATCTATATTTATATTTATATTTATATTTGCCGTCGACACATTAGCACAGCGAGTTAGTCACATGTCCTACAGCAATTCCTTTTTTTGTTGTCACGGTCGGTAAGTACGGGCGGTGGGTGTCGTTGCCGCGGTGACGCATTTGACCCCTGACCTTGATGGTGATGATGCCTCTTCGTTCAAAAATAAAGTGGCTTCCTTTCAGGTGCTCATAGGTGGCGCTGCTGAGCTGGATATGCATCTCCTGATGGAGAGAACAGACAAGTGAGAAGAAGGTAAGATAGACAGCTTATTTGGTTGTGTTCCTCAACCTAACCTTCCGGGACATTCCATCACAGTGATGATGCCACACTTGTGATGTGATACAAACCCTGTTTCCATATGAGTTGGGGAATTGTGTTAGATGTAAATATAAACAGAATACAATGATTTGCAAATCCTTTTCAAGCCATATTCAGTTGAATATGCTACAAAGACAACATATTTCATGTTCAAACTCATAAACTTTATATTTTTTTGTGCAAATAATCATTCACTTTAGAATTTGATGCCAGCAACATGAGACAAAGAAGTTGGAAAAGGTGGCAATAAATACTGATAAAGTTGAGGAATGCTCATCAAACACTTATTTGGAACATCCCACAGGTGTGCAGGCTAATTGGGAACAGGTGGGTGCCATGATTGGCTATAAAAACAGCTTCCATGAAATGCTAAGTAATTCACAAACAAGGATGGTGTGAGGGTCACCACTTTGTAAACAAAATGTCAAACAGTTTTAGAACAACATTTCTCAACGAGCTATTGCAAGGAATTTAGGGATTTCAACATCTGCGCTCCATAATATCATCAAAAGGTTCAGAGAATCTGGAGAAATCACTCCACGTAAGCGGCATGGCCGGAAACCAACATTGAATGACCGTGACCTTCCATCCCTCAGACGGCACTGTAACAAAAACCGACATCAATCTCTAAAGGATATCACCACATGGGCTCAGGAACACTTCCAAAAACCACTGTCACTAAATACAGTTGGTCGCTACATCTGTAAGTGCAAGTTAAAGCTCTACTACGCAAAGCCAAAGCCATTTATCAACAACATCCAGAAACGCCGCCGGCTTCTCTGGGCCTGAGATCATCTAAGATGGACTGATGCAAAGTGGAAAAGTGTTCTTTTGTCTGACGAGTTCACTTTTCAAATTGTTTTTGGAAATATTCGACATCGTGTCATTCGGACCAAAGGGGAAGCGAACCATCCAGACTGTTATCCACACAAAGTGTAAAAGCCAGCATGTGTGATGGTATGGGGGTGTATTAGTGAACAAGACATGGGTAACTTACACATGTGTGATGGTATGGGGGTGTATTAGTGCCCAAGGCATGGGTAACTTACACATGTGTGATGGTATGGGGGTGCATTAGTGAACAAGACATGGGTAACTTACACATGTGTGATGGTATGGGGGTGCATTAGTGAACAAGACATGGGTAACTTACACATGTGTGATGGTATGGGGGTGTATTAGTGAACAAGACATGACTAACTTACACATGTGTGATGGTATGGGGGTGTATTAGTGAACAAGACATGACTAACTTACACATGTGTGATGGTATGGGGGTGTATTAGTGAACAAGACATGGGTAACTTACACATGTGTGATGGTATGGGGGTGTATTAGTGCCCAAGACATGGGTAACTTACACATGTGTGATGGTATGGGGGTGTATTAGTGAACAAGACATGACTAACTTACACATGTGTGATGGTATGGGGGTGTATTAGTGAACAAGACATGGGTAACTTACACATGTGTGATGGTATGGGGGTGTATTAGTGCCCAAGACATGGGTAACTTACACATGTGTGATGGTATGGGGGTGTATTAGTGAACAAGACATGGGTAACTTACACATGTGTGATGGTATGGGGGTGTATTAGTGAACAAGACATGGGTAACTTACACATGTGTGATGGTATGGGGGTGTATTAGTACCCAAGGCATGGGTAACTTACACATGTGTGATGGTATGGGGGTGTATTAGTGAACAAGACATGGGTAACTTACACATGTGTGATGGTATGGGGGTGTATTAGTGAACAAGACATGGGTAACTTACACATGTGTGATGGTATGGGGGTGTATTAGTGAACAAGACATGACTAACTTACACATGTGTGATGCATGTGTGATGGTATGGGGGTGTATTAGTGAACAAGACATGGGTAACTTACACATGTGTGATGGTATGGGGGTGTATTAGTGAACAAGACATGACTAACTTACACATGTGTGATGGTATGGGGGTGTATTAGTGAACAAGACATGGGTAACTTACACATGTGTGATGGTATGGGGGTGTATTAGTGAACAAGACATGGGTAACTTACACATGTGTGATGGTATGGGGGTGTATTAGTGAACAAGACATGACTAACTTACACATGTGTGATGGTATGGGGGTGTATTAGTGAACAAGACATGACTAACTTACACATGTGTGATGGTATGGGGGTGTATTAGTGAACAAGACATGGGTAACTTACACATGTGTGATGGTATGGGGGTGTATTAGTGCCCAAGACATGGGTAACTTACACATGTGTGATGGTATGGGGGTGTATTAGTGAACAAGACATGACTAACTTACACATGTGTGATGGTATGGGGGTGTATTAGTGAACAAGACATGGGTAACTTACACATGTGTGATGGTATGGGGGTGTATTAGTGCCCAAGACATGGGTAACTTACACATGTGTGATGGTATGGGGGTGTATTAGTGAACAAGACATGGGTAACTTACACATGTGTGATGGTATGGGGGTGTATTAGTGAACAAGACATGGGTAACTTACACATGTGTGATGGTATGGGGGTGTATTAGTACCCAAGGCATGGGTAACTTACACATGTGTGATGGTATGGGGGTGTATTAGTGAACAAGACATGGGTAACTTACACATGTGTGATGGTATGGGGGTGTATTAGTGAACAAGACATGACTAACTTACACATGTGTGATGCATGTGTGATGGTATGGGGGTGTATTAGTGAACAAGACATGGGTAACTTACACATGTGTGATGGTATGGGGGTGTATTAGTGAACAAGACATGACTAACTTACACATGTGTGATGGTATGGGGGTGTATTAGTGAACAAGACATGGGTAACTTACACATGTGTGATGGTATGGGGGTGTATTAGTGAACAAGACATGGGTAACTTACACATGTGTGATGGTATGGGGGTGTATTAGTGAACAAGACATGGGTAACTTACACATGTGTGATGGTATGGGGGTGTATTAGTGCCCAAGACATGGGTAACTTACACATGTGTGATGGTATGGGGGTGTATTAGTGAACAAGACATGGGTAACTTACACATGTGTGATGGTATGGGGGTGTATTAGTGAACAAGACATGGGTAACTTACACATGTGTGATGGTATGGGGGTGTATTAGTACCCAAGGCATGGGTAACTTACACATGTGTGATGGTATGGGGGTGTATTAGTGAACAAGACATGGGTAACTTACACATGTGTGATGGTATGGGGGTGTATTAGTGAACAAGACATGGGTAACTTACACATGTGTGATGGTATGGGGGTGTATTAGTGAACAAGACATGGGTAACTTACACATGTGTGATGGTATGGGGGTGTATTAGTGAACAAGACATGGGTAACTTACACATGTGTGATGGTATGGGGGTGTATTAGTGAACAAGACATGGGTAACTTACACATGTGTGATGGTATGGGGGTGCATTAGTGCCCAAGGCATGGGTAACTTACACATCTGTGAAGGCACCATTAATGCTGAAAGGTACATACAGCTTTTGGAACAACATATGCTGCCATTTAAACGCCGTCTTTTTCATGGACGCCCCTGCTTATTTCAGCAAGACAATGCCAATCCACATTCAGCACGTGTTACAACAGCGTGGCTTCGTAAAATAAGAGTGCGGTTACTTTCCTGGCCCGCCTGCAGTCCAGACATGTCTCCCATCAAAAATATGTGGCACATTATGAAGCGTAAAATACGACAGCGGAGACCCCGGACTGTTGAAGGACTGAAGCTCTACATAAAACAAGAATGGGAAAGAATTCCACTTTCAAAGCTTCAACAATTAGTTTCCTCAGTTCCCAAACCTTTATTGAGTGTTGTTAAAAGAAAAGGTGATGTAACACAATGGTGAACATGCCCTTTCCCAACTACTTTGGCACATGTTGCAGCCATGAAATTTCAAGTTAATTATTATTTAAAAAAAAAAAAAAAGTTTATGAGTTTGAACATCAAATATGTTGTCTTTGTAGCATATTCAACTGAATATGGCTTGAAAAGGATTTGCAAATCATTGTATTCTGTTCATATTTACATCTAACACAATTTCCCAAATCATATGGAAACGGGGTTTGTAGATATACCTATACTGTATATACCTTTATATACATATATACATACATATATACCTATACTGTATATACCTTTATATACATATATACATACATATATACCTATACTGTATATACCTTTATATACATATATACATACATATATACCTATACTGTATATACCTTTATATACATATATACATACATATATACCTATACTGGCTCACCTGCACTGGCTTCCTGTGCACTTAAGATGTGACTTTAAGGTTTTACTACTTACGTATAAAATACTACACGGTCTAGCTCCATCCTATCTTGCCGATTGTATTGTACCATATGTCCCGGCAAGAAATCTGCATTTAAACAACTCCGGCTTATTAGTGATTCCCAGAGCCCAAAAAAGTCTGCGTTAGATAGAACTTCTTCTATTGGGGCTCCAGTACTCTGGAATGCCCTCCCGGTAACAGTTTGAGATGCCACCTCAGTAGAAGCATTTAAGTCTCACCTTAAAACTATTTTTTTTTTACTCTAGCCTTTAAAAAGACCCCCTTTTTAGACCAGTTGATCTGCCTAACTCAATGTAGACAAACTTAATGCAGACAAACTTAATATAACCTAACTTAATGTAGTTTAACTCAATGTAGACTAATTTGATATAACCTAACTCAATATAACATAACTCAATGTTGACTAACTTAATTGAGTTATGTTATACTGAGTTAGGTTATATTGATTTAGACTTAATTGAGTTAGTCTACATTGAGTTAGGTTATATCGAGTTTCACTAAACTGCAATATCTGACAATTGCATTACGTTACATTTGTGTTTCTCTGCATTGTGTTGCTTTTTATTGTGTTAGGTTACATGTCATTATGTTGTAATTTGATATGTTGCATTGTGTTATGTTCTTGTATGTTGTGTTATGTTCTTGTATATTGTGTTATGTTCTTGTATATTGTGTTACACTACATTGTATTATGTTCTTGTATATTGTGTTACACTACATTGTGTTATGTTCTTGTATATTGTGTTACACTACATTCTATTATGTTGTTGTATATTGTGTTACACTATATTGTGTTATGTTCTTGTATATTGTGTTACACTACATTGTATTATGTTCTTGTATATTGTGTTACACTACATTGTGTTATGTTCTTGTATATTGTGTTACACTACATTGTATTATGTTCTTGTATATTGTGTTACACTACATTGTGCTATGTTCTTGTATATTGTGTTACACTACATTGTGTTATGTTCTTGTATATTGTGTTATGTTGTTGTATATTGTGTTACACTACATTGTGTTATGTTCTTGTATATTTGATATGTTGCATTGTGTTATGTTCTTGTATATTGTGTTATGTTCTTGTATATTGTGTTATGTTCTTGTATATTGTGTTACACTACATTGTGTTATGTTCTTGTATATTGTGTTACACTACATTGTATTATGTTGTTGTATATTGTGTTACACTACATTGTGTTATGTTCTTGTATATTGTGTTACACTACATTGTATTATGTTGTTGTATTTTGTGTTACACTACATTGTGTTATGTTGTTGTATATTGTGTTACACTATATTGTGTTATGTTCTTGTATATTGTGTTACACTACATTGTATTATGTTCTTGTATATTGTGTTACACTACATTGTGTTATGTTCTTGTATATTGTGTTACACAACATTCTATTATGTTGTTGTATATTGTGTTACACTACATTGTATTATGTTCTTGTATATTGTGTTACACTACATTGTATTATGTTCTTGTATATTGTGTTACACTACATTGTATTATGTTCTTGTATATTGTGTTACACTACATTGTGTTATGTTCTTGTATATTGTGTTACACTACATTGTATTATGTTCTTGTATATTGTGTTACACTACATTGTGCTATGTTCTTGTATATTGTGTTACACTACATTGTGCTATGTTCTTGTATATTGTGTTACACTACATTGTGTTATGTTCTTGTATATTGTGTTACACTACATTGTGTTATGTTCTTGTATATTGTGTTACACTACATTGTGTTATGTTCTTGTATATTGTGTTACACAACATTCTATTATGTTGTTGTATATTGTGTTACACTATATTGTATTATGTTCTTGTATATTGTGTTACACTACATTGTGTTATGTTCTTGTATATTGTGTTACACTACATTGTGTTGTGTATTTTGTATATTGTGTTACACTACATTGTATTATGTTCTTGTATATTGTGTTACACTACATTGTGTTATGTTCTTGTATATTGTGTTACACTATATTGTATTGTTCTTGCATATTGTGTTACACTACATTGTGTTGTGTATTTTGTATATTGTGTTACACTACATTGTATTATGTTTTTGTATATTGTGTTACACTACATTGTGTTATGTTCTTGTATATTGTGTTACACTACATTGTGTTATGTTCTTGTATATTGTGTTACACAACATTCTATTATGTTGTTGTATATTGTGTTACACTATATTGTATTATGTTCTTGTATATTGTGTTACACTACATTGTGTTATGTTCTTGTATATTGTGTTACACTACATTGTGTTATGTTCTTGTATATTGTGTTACACTACATTGTGTTATGTTCTTGTATATTGTGTTACACTACATTGTATTAGGTTCTTGTATATTGTGTTACACTACATTGTGCTATGTTCTTGTATATTGTGTTACACTACATTGTGTTATGTTCTTGTATATTGTGTTATGTTGTTGTATATTGTGTTACACTACATTGTGTTATGTTCTTGTATATTTGATATGTTGCATTGTGTTATGTTCTTGTATATTGTGTTATGTTCTTGTATATTGTGTTATGTTCTTGTATATTGTGTTACACTACATTGTGTTATGTTCTTGTATATTGTGTTACACTACATTGTATTATGTTCTTGTATATTGTGTTACACTACATTGTATTATGTTCTTGTATATTGTGTTACACTACATTGTATTATGTTGTTGTATTTTGTGTTACACTACATTGTGTTATGTTGTTGTATATTGTGTTACACTATATTGTGTTATGTTCTTGTATATTGTGTTACACTACATTGTATTATGTTCTTGTATATTGTGTTACACTACATTGTGTTATGTTCTTGTATATTGTGTTACACAACATTCTATTATGTTGTTGTATATTGTGTTACACTACATTGTATTATGTTCTTGTATATTGTGTTACACTATATTGTATTATGTTCTTGTATATTGTGTTACACTACATTGTGTTATGTTCTTGTATATTGTGTTACACTACATTGTATTATGTTGTTGTATATTGTGTTACACTACATTGTGTTATGTTCTTGTATATTGTGTTACACAACATTCTATTATGTTGTTGTATATTGTGTTACACTACATTGTATTATGTTCTTGTATATTGTGTTACACTACATTGTATTATGTTGTTGTATATTGTGTTACACTACATTGTGTTATGTTCTTGTATATTGTGTTACACTACATTGTATTATGTTGTTGTATATTGTGTTACACTACATTGTGTTATGTTCTTGTATATTGTGTTACACTACATTGTGTTATGTTCTTGTATATTGTGTTACACAACATTCTATTATGTTGTTGTATATTGTGTTACACTATATTGTATTATGTTCTTGTATATTGTGTTACACTACATTGTGTTATGTTCTTGTATATTGTGTTACACTACATTGTGTTGTGTATTTTGTATATTGTGTTACACTACATTGTATTATGTTCTTGTATATTGTGTTACACTACATTGTGTTATGTTCTTGTATATTGTGTTACACTATATTGTATTGTTCTTGCATATTGTGTTACACTACATTGTGTTGTGTATTTTGTATATTGTGTTACACTACATTGTATTATGTTTTTGTATATTGTGTTACACTACATTGTGTTATGTTCTTGTATATTGTGTTACACTACATTGTGTTATGTTCTTGTATATTGTGTTACACAACATTCTATTATGTTGTTGTATATTGTGTTACACTATATTGTATTATGTTCTTGTATATTGTGTTACACTACATTGTGTTATGTTCTTGTATATTGTGTTACACTACATTGTGTTATGTTCTTGTATATTGTGTTACACTACATTGTGTTATGTTCTTGTATATTGTGTTACACTACATTGTATTAGGTTCTTGTATATTGTGTTACACTACATTGTATTATGTTCTTGTATATTGTGTTACACTACATTGTGCTATGTTCTTGTATATTGTGTTACACTACATTGTGTTATGTTCTTGTATATTGTGTTACACTACATTGTATTATGTTCTTGTATATTGTGTTACACTACATTGTGTTATGTTCTTGTATATTGTGTTACACTATATTGTGTTATGTTCTTGTATATTGTGTTACACTACATTGTATTATGTTCTTGTATATTGTGTTACACTACATTGTATTATGTTCTTGTATATTGTGTTACACTACATTGTGTTATGTTCTTGTATATTGTGTTACACAACATTCTATTATGTTGTTGTATATTGTGTTACACTATATTGTATTATGTTCTTGTATATTGTGTTACACTACATTGTGTTATGTTCTTGTATATTGTGTTACACTACATTGTGTTATGTTCTTGTATATTGTGTTACACTATATTGTATTGTTCTTGCATATTGTGTTACACTACATTGTGTTGTGTATTTTGTATATTGTGTTACACTACATTGTGTTATGTTCTTGTATATTGTGTTACACTACATTGTGTTATGTTCTTGTATATTGTGTTACACTACATTGTATTATGTTCTTGTATATTGTGTTACACTACATTGTGTTATGTTCTTGTATATTGTGTTACACTACATTGTATTATGTTCTTGTATATTGTGTTACACTACATTGTGCTATGTTCTTGTATATTGTGTTACACTACATTGTGTTATGTTCTTGTATATTGTGTTACACTACATTGTGTTATGTTCTTGTATATTGTGTTACACTACATTGTGTTATGTTCTTGTATATTGTGTTACACAACATTCTATTATGTTGTTGTATATTGTGTTACACTATATTGTATTATGTTCTTGTATATTGTGTTACACTACATTATGTTATGTTCTTGTATATTGTGTTACACTACATTGTGTTATGTTCTTGTATATTGTGTTACACTACATTGTGTTATGTTCTTGTATATTGTGTTACACTACATTGTATTATGTTCTTGTATATTGTGTTACACTACATTGTGTTATGTTCTTGTATATTGTGTTACACTACATTGTATTATGTTCTTGTATATTGTGTTACACTACATTGTGTTATGTTCTTGTATATTGTGTTACACTACATTGTATTATGTTCTTGTATATTGTGTTACACTACATTGTGCTATGTTCTTGTATATTGTGTTACACTACATTGTGTTATGTTCTTGTATATTGTGTTACACTACATTGTATTATGTTCTTGTATATTGTGTTACACTACATTATGTTATGTTCTTGTATATTGTGTTACACTACATTGTGTTATGTTCTTGTATATTGTGTTACACTACATTGTGTTATGTTCTTGTATATTGTGTTACACTACATTGTATTATGTTCTTGTATATTGTGTTACACTACATTGTGTTATGTTCTTGTATATTGTGTTACACTACATTGTATTATGTTCTTGTATATTGTGTTACACTACATTGTGTTATGTTCTTGTATATTGTGTTACACTACATTGTATTATGTTCTTGTATATTGTGTTACACTACATTGTGCTATGT